>NC_133338.1:53353724-53653724 GCF_030506205.2 Paramisgurnus dabryanus
ATTTTTAATGCATGCTTGGTAAATATTGGGCAGAACATAAAATAACCCAATGCTGGGTTGTTACCCAACCATGAATTGGATGAAAAAAACAGCATTGGACAATTTTAACTCAGCATTGGGTAAAAGTGTGCAATATTTACCCAGCACGTGTTCAAGTGTGGGGAATCACATATATATCCTTGCATTCCCATAATGCACTTCAACAAGCAAAATAATCCAAGATGAAATGTAAAATTTACTATTGCAAACAATATGTCCCCTATGCATTTTTTATGCTTATAAGAGCATTGTGCTGTTAGCAAAGCAGCAAGATAACATCAAACTCCCTCAGAATAAATCCTTTGGATTCTTGTTGATGTCTGTGAAGTGCATTTCAGATCAGTCTCTCATGAAGTGCTATTCTGGTTTGGTTTGGGAACCGAGCTGAAGTGCGAGCGTGTCGCCACAGTCACCAGACATTACATCAGCGACCCAAAAAGACTTGACACTACGTGTGTTAAAACTGATTCGTTCGGACATATTTGCTGTTTTTTCCTGGCATGTTGAAGTTTGCGAATGTTAGCAGATTTTTGGTACCCCAGCTTTCAGCATTTTCCTCAAAATGACTTTTGCATTTTAGCAAACAACCTGCAGAATAAATAAACAGAACGATTATATGTCAACGCAAAATTGTTCATGGTAAAACTTAAACAGCAGTGTATGTTATCTTGCTTAGGATTTATAATATACATTACAACCTTTCCTGGCTTTTTGATCACATAGTAGCAAGCAGCAAGTATATCATACTGGGAGAAAAACATACACATTTACCAGCAAAGAAAGAGGGAAAGTCTGTTGTAGATTGATTTGCAAAGGGGCGGAAAGTTTCCATGGGAATTTTGGAAATATTCCAAATTGGAAACATTTGTTGGAATTATTGGGGAATTTATATAAACTATATCATATACAAACAAACATAAATAAATATTTTGTTTGGTCAAAGGCAGACATGCATGCAAGGTCATACAAATGCATATAATAAAGACAAATCCTGATACTTACGCTCATATAAGCCTGGATTTATTTACCATAATCAAAAATTCTTCAGAAACCATGTTAATATGAATGATTTTACATTTAAAAAAATTTAAATTCCAGGGTTCCTGCCCCCTAGTTAACTTCAAATTCAAGGACCTTTCAAGGACTTTCTAGGTCCAATACCCTCAAATTCAAAGACTAAATGTGGGGACACATTTCAAGTGAGAGCAAGATTACATCGTGTTACCTTTTAAGATACATTGTTACAGTTCCCTTTCGAGGGAACTCGCGCTGCGTCACTGCGGTGACACTTTGGGGACGTCTCTAGGGGTAAGTGCGTCTGAATGTGTATATCAAATTCAACCAATGGTGAGGCTTAACCAAAAATACAGGGTGATGCAGGAGCCAGGAAGTATATCGCTATCTGAAATATTGCCAAAGGCGGCGTTACAGGGACGCAGGAAGTATGGCAAGGGAGACACAGCGTCTCGTTCCCTTCTCCGGGAACAACAGTTACATACGTAACCCCGAGACGTTTTCATGTGTCAAACACAACTATGCAAAAAAGCATTTTGGTATGAATCAACATTCGCATACAGAAGATATAAGCATTTAAAGTGAACAGTTTAGCACGTGTGCTTAAAAAGTCTAGAATTTTTATGATATTATCCTACACTACACAGGGAATAATATGGATTTTTTTCCAGAAACTTCTTGCATAACAGATTCAAGCACTTTCAATGACCTGTATCTATGTATGTATATTTTCAAAAACTTCCCAAGGCCTTGAATTTTTTCCCTAGTTTCACAAACTTCCAATGATCAAGGACCCTGAAATTCCCATGAATTCCCATATATTCCCGTTTATTCCCATGGAAAGTTTCCAGCCTTAAAAATTCTGATTATTAATTCAGTATAATCCAAAATTTACAAGCAACAAAGCAAAAGAATGCACATCTCTCCTTTAATGTAAATTTGTTGCAGTTTTTCAAAACGTTTACTGTGCACTAGGCAAAAAGTATCGTGTTGGAAAAGTAACAGCTCAAATCTCCATAAAAAGCTGCAAGAACCGAGGTGTCCCTTGTGCCAAATGTTCAAATGGTAAGACTCATTACATGAAGCTTGTGAGGGGTTTGCTGAGCAATACTGCTGATCATCGATACCTGATCATACTGTGAGTCACAGCCTAACGTGACATCAATGCACATTCATTACTCCGCAGGGACTGTGCAGAATGAATACTACTCTACCATACTAATCTTAATATTGCTATATACTGTATATGCTGTGCACAATGTGCTAATTTTTGCATGCATGAAATTCCCAGATGATCAGCTACATTTATAATACGTGCATTTCCCACAATGCATTGCCCTGAAGTTGACATTTCATTTAAGGTGTGATGAATGAATCAGATGCAAAATCATTCACAATTGTGTCTCTCTTGACTCATTATTTGACTCCAGAGAGAGATGAGATATTTTTCACAAATCTGAATTAATAATGCAAAATCATCGTATGTATTTCCAAGGTGATAACCGTACAATTAGGCAACGTAATGATGTCACTTTAAAATACGGTGTATCACAGCAGAATAAAACATTCAAGTTTTTATTGTACAGCAGGTGAAATATTCTGTCCTCTCTCACAAACCACCATGTGTTGTATTACTGTAGATATGAATATGCAAGCATGTGAGAGAGACTGAAGTGTGAATGGATATCAGGGCAGCAGTCAGAGCTCCTGGCCGTCAGCCATTGTGAGACAGAAAATGCCCCTGTGCCAGCTGGCAAACCTCTCATCCCATCTGTGTGCGGTGATCTCCGCTTGAGATCTGCTCACAGTCCAGGCCAGATTTACTGGAGGAAACTTCAGCTGGACCGGACAGATCTTACTGCATATGTGTGCACCTGCTGACTGCAGTTATCGTCTCAAAATAATTTCAAATAAAAGGCATAACTTTTTAGGATGATAATGCATGTGGTATGGAAACACTGTCATGCAAGCAGTTATTTTTATGTAAATATGTAACATGTAATAAAAAAAGACCTATGCAGCATGCAACACTATACTAAAAAATTGTGGACTTGCCAAACAATGCTTTGAAGTGAGATGCGAAGCAGCTTTAAGCCTAAAAAATTTTTAGATCTTCTCATCAGAACATAACAATTAAAAAACGTGGGATTTTGTTAGTTTATTGATCCCAACAGACTGTGCCATTTATGTTTTGCTGGGTCGTATACGCATAAAACATTTTGAGCGTGTACACGGAGCGAAAACTTCAGGATGCCAGCTGCGACCTGCCCGAGGTGCTGCGTAATCCTCAACTACACACCGCATTGTCTTTGACAGCCTTATCTGTGTTTTGTGTGTGTGTGCATCTGCCTTTGCATGCAGATGTGATGTATGTTTATACGGGCATATTTGTGTGTGCGCGCGTGCGTGTTTATGGCTGTTTAAAAGCACCAGCGAGCGCGGGCAGATTAATATAAACAGAAGGTAATGGCAGAGAGAGTCTATATTTATTTTTTTATCTTAAATGGTGCTTGTTTGTCAAGCTGGATGAATATTGAGTGTGAAATTGGGATCAGGGGCGACACATGCCAGTGCTCAGGCTTATCTCGGCGCTGCAGGCAGACGCAGCTGTGTTATCGGCCGTCCGCAGGAGCGCCGCCTCTCTCCTGCGCTCTCCAAACCGACGCGTTCCCTTTGTGTCGGCCTGGAGAAGCCTGTTTACCTTTCAGTGCCTTGATATTCCTATTAGAGTCGCTTCTATTTACTCGTTTCCTTTATGCTGTGTGCAGTCGCTCATTTCACTTTCTCCTTCCACCTTCTTTCTTTCTCCTTCGTTTCTTTCTACCTGCTTCGACCTCCCAACACAACATTGGGTCGCTTGTTTGCCTCGGTCTCTCCAATGAGACTCAAGTTTAGCTTTTTAGATTTCTTCCTCACTCTCTCTGTCTATCTGTCTGTCTTTATCTTTGATGTCTGTATGACTTTAAAAAGGTTCCTGCACATCAATTTCTAATTATATTCAAGCCAACCAGTTCAAAAGTCCTGAAATGACACATGTACGTTGTCTGTTTTGTGTAAAGGAAACGCAGTGTTCCTCATCAAACTGTCAGGATTGGGAATCACGGGATACATTAATATTTTTGGCATAACTTAATGGGAACTAGTGAGAATGTTCCTAATCTTTGCCGCTTAAAAAAACAACACACCAAAAAGCTTTGAAGAAAATTTATTACGTTGCAGTGTATCTACATAACATGTAAGAGCCAAATATATTGCATCTAGTACCATAAAGGGAAATTAGAAAGATAGGCAAACTGCATGATGGTCTAAATATTCACATCCTCAAAACAGAGACCACTGAAACCTGACATGAAATTCACACATCAACAAATATAATGTATGGGTTTCATCTGTATTTCTGTACGGGAAGAGTATCTGAATGCATGGGATGTGTGTTTTGGAGGAAAACAGTGGGGTGTTGGGGAGGGTTTACTTTTCATGTGTGGATCTGTGCTCTCTTGAGAGTTAATAGGACGCATACTGCCTCAGGACCAAAACACAAACCATGCTTGTAAAGTCTCTCACAGAAGTCTGAGAAAGAGAAAGAGAGACAGAGAGATATATGAATTACATTATGTTTTGGAAGAATGTAATACAATTCCCTATTAAAGCGATAATTCAGCCAAATATCAAAATTACCCAATACAATCCGAGATCCGTATGTCCATCATCTTTCAGACTAACACATTTGGAGTTATTTTAGTAAATGACCTTGCTCAGCTTATAATGGCACAAAATAGAAATCATGTAAACTTTATAAATTATAATAATTAGCTTCCGGTAACGACACCATCTTGGACTCAAGAGAGTTTTAGCGTAGGGATCGTTGGTTGCCATTAGTACGTTGCGTAGTGAGTCTCATGAATCGCGTGCGTCCAAGATGGCTTTGTTACCGGAAGCTAGTTATTATTGTTTCTAAAGTTTGAAACATAAATGTTTTTCTTACAAAATTGCATTGATTACCCCCAGAAGACCTTTATTAACGCCTTGGAGCAGTGTGGATTACCTCTGTGAAGGATAAATGCATATTTTTGAGGTTTGAAGACAGAAGTTGTTCCCTGATCCCTGTTTTCTACCATTATAAAGCTTGGAAGAGCAATGACATTTACTATATATATATATATATATATATATATATATATATATATATATATATATATATATATATATATATATATATATATATATATATATATATATATATATATATATTAACCAAAATGCCATAATAAACACACAAAAATAAAACATTTAACTTTTTTCAACCAATTCATGTTTGTGGAAGTAAGTGAAATGTGACAATTTGCCGCAAATAAAGGCACACTGCTAATCGGTGAGTTTAATAGTATACAGTACTGTGCAATAAGGCCACCATGCCAGAATTAGATTTGTTGTTTTTGCAATGTTATAGGTATAATTGTTTCTCAGTCTCTTTAATAGAATACATCCAGAAAAGACAGGAAATGTGTTTATAGTATTAATAACTGTATAAAAATGTAAACTGATGTGTCAAGTTTTTAGAGTAAACTCTGTTTAGTGCCAAGAGAGGTCACTAGGACGATGCCTAAAGAAGACATTTAGTCCTGAAAAATTTATTTTTTGGACATATTTCCTGTATTTTCTGTTTGTATCTTAATAAAATAGATTTTTGCACAGTAGTAACATATAACAGTATATATATATATATATATGTTTAAAACTGCTAGATTCTACAGGAAAATGCTGTTTTTCAACAAAACAGTAAAATACTGTAGAAATGTACATGCTTGCATCCTAAACAGGTTTCCCAAATGAAATGAGTTAGGTTCAAAGGTATTAATATGGTAACATACCATTAAATATAGGGGAGCTGTTAATTAACAGTAGTAAAACTGAAAAAAAAATTGCTGGCAATTTACCGTATTTTTTGGATTATAAGCCGCATTTTTTTATAACTTGGCTTGTGCTGCTTCTTACAGTCATGTGCGCCTTAAAAGTCAGTATGAATTAATTTTGACATTTATGAGGCAGGAGACATCATAACAGTCTAGAGCCGCAAGAGTCCGCTATATGCTGCTTCTGTATTTATTTAATTCAATGGATTCAGTGATTTGGAATAACGAGTCTGCGAAATTCACGCTGGTTGTCTTGTTCGGTTTATTTGGCCTATTCAACCTTCCAGGTAAGTTCTGTATGCTGTGGTTTATTGTTTAAATAATTGATAATATTACTTTAACATACAGACATCTATTCAGCCTGCTGTTCTGTCTGCTATTGTTTACTTGCATAAATAACCTTTTCAGATTAAATGTCTGTTCTTCGGCTTGGATTTTATGTAATAATTTTCTAAATAAAGCGACGTATAGTCCACTGCGACTTATATATGTTATTTCGTCTGAATGACGCATTTTTGAATGATGCGGCTCATACTCCGTTGCAGCTTATAGTCCAGAAAATACGGTAGCTGCCAGTAGTTTACTGTTATGCTACGGCATATTTTTTTACAGTGAACACAAAGTCAGATTAAACCTAGTATTTTTTTTTTTGCTCTGGCCCTCCTGAAAAGCTGGTGAAATGTCACTTACGCCCCTTTGGCTCTCACCCCCTTTGTATTGCTACTGCAAGTGTTAAATTATTAATAGTTTGCAACAGTTTTGAAGTATTACGGGAACTTGCAAACAAGACTCAAATCATATGGGTGTTTTACAGTAAGTGTTGTGGCATTTATGTAGCAGACAGTGATGGCATTTCAACCGTTTGTGTGTGTGTGTTTTGTGTGTGTCAGCCCTGTGTCCTATCTGCTGGTGTGAAGGGTGTTTAGATTCCTCTGGCAGTGGGCCTGGTTGGCTACAGTATCACCAGCAGTTGTTTTATCAGGCTTTTTCACGCCAGGCTTGACTCGCGGCACACAGCCCATGGAAAAATGAAACAAACACAGCCTGTGCTTAGCAACACTGAGCCATGTGGCTGGAAGGGACCTGATAACCAAACAGGCAGAAGAAGGGCAGCTACTGTATGAACCCTGCAGGCCAGACGCCACAAATACTGCCCTGCAGACAGAAAGAGCCGTAGGGCTGAAGATGCCAGGACCAGACACATGGGGACTTAAAAGAGCCCTGCATCTTTCAAGCATCAGTCTGCTCTCAAAAGTGTTGCTCTCCGTGTCAGAGGATTAACATGTTTATTTTGAAGACAACAAGGAAAACTGCCATTTACCGGCAGATGGGTAATTTATTCATATACAGCGAATACATATGACCCTGGACCACAAAACTAGTCATAAGTAGCACAGGTATATTTGTAGCAATAGCCAACAATATATTGCATGGTCAAAATTATTCATTTTTCTTTTATGGCAAAAATCATTAGGATATTAAGTAAAGATCATGTTTCATGAAAATATTTTGTAATTTGTTTGTACCATAAATATATCAAATGTATTTAGCATTAGTAATTGCTAAGGACTTTATTTGGAAAACTTTAAAGGTAATTTTCTCAATATTTAGTTTTTTTGCACCCTCAGATTCCAGATTTTCAAATAGTTATGGTCAAGGGTCTCATTTAAGTACTGTAAAGTATTAGTAGTGTTAAAGGACAAGTTCAGTATTTTACACTTAAAGCCCTGTTTTCAGATTGTTTATGGTGAAATAGAACGGTTTTGACTGAAATTTCGACATGCCCCGAGAATTTTCGGGTGTTTGTTTTTCACCTCCCACCTCTATAATGGGTTTATAGGTGCACTGGAACAATCCTTCCTAAAATGCATTAAACTTTCGTTTACAAAGACGTGTTTCAGAGTGGTCAGGGGTGTTCACTGATATGCTCACACAAAAATCGCTGCAAAAGATGCTTTCCAACAGCTGTTTTAGCATTCGTTGTTAACTTGTGGACCTATTTTTCCAAACGCCTCACACCCGAATATTCTTCCGTTGAGAGCTTGAATAATAAACACTCCAGCCCAGGTGGTGGCGCTAATCTGCCTTTGCCAATTGCAAGAATAGAAACAAAGTTCCCGGCGCGTAGAACAATACCGACCTCACAGGACATCTAATACAAGTCAATGCAGTTGGACAAAACTACGATAAAACCTGTTGGAATGCGTCTTTTGCAGCGATTTTTGTGTGAGCATCAGTGAACACCCCTGACCACTCGGTGAGTTTAACGTCTTTCTTAAATGAAAGTTTAATGCATTTTAGGAAGGATTGTTCCTGTGCACTTATAAAGCCATTATAGAGCTGGGAGGTGATACATGAAACACCCAAACATTCTCGGGCCAGCATCAAATGACGAAATTTCAGTCAAAACCGTTCTATTTCATCATAAACAATCTGAAAACAGGGCTTTAAGTGTAAAATACCTTTTTTACACTTTTTTTTTTTTTTTATTCTTTTCCGTGGCATTCTCACGGATTGGTTACTCAGCTGTTTTGTCCTATTTTCTTACCATTGTCGCTTCGGTTTAGGGTTAGATTTACATAAAATGACATCCCTACCCAAACCCAACTCTAACCCCAACGCCAGGCGACAATTGATTAAAGTTTAGAAAATATAAAAGAATACATCAAAAAAATAGTTTAAACCAATACTTACAGTGAAATACAAACACCAAATCTAACCCTAAACCGAAGCGACAATGGTTTGAAAATAGGAAAAAACAGTTGAGTAACCAATCCGTGAGAATGCCACGGAAAAGAAAGTCAGTGGCAGGGCCACGGAAATATGAGGAGATCCGTGAGAATGCCACGGAAAAATGAGCAAAAAATTCCGTGACTATCCCACGGAACTTCGTGAGATCATGTTGGGTTAGGAGAGTCACATTTACGCCTGACGTCAGAGTTATTCAGGCCAATCACAACGTACAGATTAGCTGGCCAATCAGGGCTTTTCAAATCCGTGTGTTTCAGGAAGAGAGTAAAATCTAAAGCTACAAAAATGTACGGTATGTGGAAAATTAACCAAAGAAATTATATTTTAGCAAATACACAAAATAATTTTTTAGCAATGAAATAGGTGCACTTTAATGAAAAAATACTGAATAATAATATAAGAAGCTTGATACTGTAGTTCTGGATATGGGTACACATCAGACAGATGTAAATAGATGGGTAAAACATCTGGGTGGTGCTATTTTCAGAATATCCACGCATACGTAACAAAATATATAAAACATTTATTTTGTAAAAGTTCGAGTCTGATGAACATACGGAGCCGTCTCATCAACAGAAAAGAATGACAGCTGGGTATCTAACAAATGTAACCTTATGTACTGTGGTGAAAACCAGTCTCAAATGAACCATCGTAAAATTAGTTTCTTTTAGATACACTGTCCTCTGAAGGTTTTCATGACAATGAGGTCATGTTTTTGCAGTCCTTGTTGCGCGCGTCTATACAATATCAGCTGAGGGAGACACATTTTGCAAACACCTACTCGTGTTTCTACAATGCAATATTGAGAGCCCGCGCACTCACAAATCAATTACATCAAATGACTTTGGGCTTCATTTTCTGTCCCACTATTGATCGTAGTTATGAGCCCGGACACAAAGTCAAGCTAATTAAGGAAATATAATTGATTTTATTTCACCCATGGGCTGGAAGGAACCAGTTTAGGCAAACTAGATCGAATCAAAGCAGATTCCCTGACCTGAAAATCTTTTAATGAGGCAACAAAAAAGAAAATAGATGCACCCACTTCTAAAGCACATCATACAATTGACTATTAATTCATCATAAGAACAAAGCCTGGCATCTGTGATAATTTAAAGAGCAATTATTACAACACTGCTATTTGAATCATTTTGATTCAGAGTATACTTTTTTTGAGCCAGATATATTTATTTGCCAACTCCTTATTTTTAAATCCCCCAAAAAACTCAACAGAGTTTCATGAGACAAGCGGCTGGCATTTTCTGAGCAACCTGTAAGGATTATTACACTTTCATAAAACAATAATCCTGATAGTTTACTCACCCCTATTTCATCCAATATGTTTGTCTTTTTTTGTTCAGTCAAGAAGAAATTAAGTTATTTGAGGAAAACACTGGATTTTTCTCAATTTTGTCGATTTTTTTAGACCCCAACAGTTCACAGTTTTAAAGGGGACATTTCACAAAAAAAGTTGTCATGCAAAATTTTAGTGTCCCCCAGAGCACATATGTGAAGTTTTAGCTTAAAATACCATATAAATAATTTATTATAGAATGTTAAAATTGCCACTTCGTAGGTGTGAGCAAAAAAGTGCTGTTTTGGGTGTGTCCCTTTAAATGCAAATGAGTTGATCTCTGCACTAAATGGCAGTGTCGATGTTGGATAGTGCAGATTAAGGGGTGGTATTATCCCCTTCTGACATCACAAGGGGAGCCAAATTTCAATGAGCTATTTTTTACATGCTTGCAGAGAATGGTTTACCAAAACTAAGTAACTGGGTTGTTCTTATTCATGTTTTCTAGGATGATAAAAGCACCGGGGACTCAATTATACCACTTAAACATGGAAAAAGTCCATCATATGTACCCTTTGCAGTTTAAAATTACATTTACAAAGGAGCTTCAAAGGGCTCTAAAAGATCCCACCCAAGGCATAAGGGTCTTATCTAACCAAACGATCATAATTTTCAACTAATAATTTTTAATCCGCCTACATGCTTCCTATCCCTACCGTGTCTATATATTATAAATATAAATATTAATTTCTCCCTAGGGTTTTTTGTCCTTCTAGGATTTTTTCCCATTGGGTTTTCTCCTAGGGGGTTTTTTAGTCCCAGGGAGAGTCAGCCAACTTTGGCTTAACTTAGCACTTTACTGTATACGTTACATTATTAATATGCTCGCTTACACGGTTTTTTATCCTTAGCCGCTATATTCTACTTCTTATACTATGTATTGATTTTCAATGTTCTCCTCTACATCTACTCATGTAAAGCTGCTTTGCAACAATTAACAATTGTGAAAAGCGCTATATAAATAAAATTGAATTGAATTGAATAATTTTCAACAACAATAACAAAAAAGCACTTTTAAACTACAACTTCTCATCTTGCACTAGCTGTTTGACGCACTAGCGTGACCTTATTATGTATTGCGTCATCGTGTCGAAAGGTCATGACATATGAGAAACTACCGCTCCAGTGTTTACAAGTGTGGAGAAAGAAGACCGTTCAGACGTTGTTGTATGTGGAATGATACTAATTCATGTCTTTCTGTCAGTTTATTGTTTAAAATGGTCCGCAAGTGTGCGTGTCACACGGATAGTGCAAGACGAGAAGTTGTGGTTTAAAAGTGCATATTTTTCGCTAGATAAGACCCTTATGCCTCATTTGGGATCATTTAGAGCTGCGTTAAAACTGCAATTTTTTAGACTGCATTGAAACTGTAAAAAAAGTCTATTAAATCCTGCAATGTTTTCCTCAAAAAACTTTATTTATTCTCGACTGAACAAAGAAAGACATAAACATCTTGGATGACATAGGGGTAAATCAATTATCAGGATTTTTGTGAATTTAGTGAAATATTCCTTGAAGTCACTTTGCGCAGGCCCCACCCACAACCGTTCAAATGCTGTGTTCAGACCAGCCGCGGTAGAGAGGTCTCGCGGCGCGAATGAGGCATTTAGCGCAGTAGACGCGATTTCCGCCTTATTCGCACGGCAAATGCGCAAGTTGAAAAATGTTAACTTTTGCGGAAAAGTGGGCCACATTAACCCATCAGGAGCTTGCTCTAGTAGTGACGTGATTACAGGAAGCAAGCGGAGTCACAGAAGCCCCCACCATGACGCAAATTTCTGCGTGAATGTCTCTATGAATTTCACGCGCGAATGAAACGAGTAAACTCAGAGGGCCCTATTTTAACGATCTGAAACGCAAGTACAAAGCGCAAAGCGCAAGTGAGTTTGTGGGCGGATCTTGGGCGCTGTTGCTATTTTCCTGGTGGGAGAAATAACTCTTGCGCTGGGCGCAAATCAATAAGGGGTTGGTCTGAAGTAGGTTCATTATTCATAGGTGTGGTTTGGGCGTAATGTCAAATAAACCAATCAGAACGCTATCCAACATTCCCTTTAAACGCAAGGGCGCAAGTTCCACGGCGGGTTGCTATTATTATGACGGATTTACCAGGCGTACGCTAGGAGCGGTTTACAGACGAGGAGACCCCCGTTCTTGTAAGAGCAGTCAAAGACAGAGAAGTTGTTTTGTATGGGGATGGGAGAAACCCACCCAAATCAGCGTCGGTTAAACAGGCGTGAGAGGAAATAGCCACAGTCTCATCAGCTGGCATCCCCATCGTTGCGCCGCAAGCACTACAATGATGTCAGGAGACGGGGGAATCCCAAGCTTGCCAGCATAAATCGGGAACGCCGTGTAACGGGAGGTGGATCTGCCTCAGGACCTGACGCCAGCAGAGGACATCGCTGCGTCCACCCTCACCGCTGAAAGGGTTTGGGGGCTTTGAAATCGAACCCAAGAAACGCAAGCAAGGTCCAACCCCAAAGTACTCTAACAATTCAAGTTCATATACATTAAGGTTTCTTATGAAAACATTTAAATTATTATTTACATAAAATAAACGTAATACAGCCACACAACAAACTTATGAAAATATTTTAATCGTTATTTGCATGAGAATTTTTTTATGCAGCCACACAATAAATAAAAACTATCACCACAATGCTCACCACTATGATTTCCCTTATCTCATGTGTTAATATTTTTTTTAGTGTAACAATTTATGATTTGCAAAAATAACTGTTGCATCTGTGTAGATTAGATAAGCAAAGTGTGTGCGCGTTGTGCACGCTATACATTATGGTCAAGCATGCGCCCTTAAAATAGCATAATGAACCACGCGAAACACGCCACTGACTTTAAACTTTTTTTTTCTGGTCAGTGGCGCAATTGTTTTTTGAAACTGCAAAATAGCATCAGGGATGGTTTGCGCCGGAACACGCCTCATTTTTTTGCGCTGAACCGCCCAGGGAGCGCAAGTTCATTCCCTAGTTTGCCGACGTGCGTCTGTGGAGGGAAAAACCCGCTGTGCGCCGGTGCAAAATACGAATGATACATGCGTCACTGACAAAGTCAATTGCGCTGGGTGCAAGATAGGGCCCAAAACGTTAAAGCGGCAAACTAGACATGGTAGGAGCAAATTTGACGCCTCAAACGCGTCAATGTAAAGTCAATGTAAAACGCGGTGACGCCTGTCTGGAGGTCTTGCGGCAGTAGACGCGTTTCCGCCTTATTCGCCCATCTAGTTCACACGAATGGCGGGAATTGAGGTTTGCCGCGGCAAGCGCGCGAGGTAATTTTTTTTTAATTTTTGCGTAAAAACGCGCCGCATTAACCAATCAGGAGCTTGCTCTACTAGTGACGTGATTACAGAAAGCGAGCGGAGTTGCAGAAGCCCCTCCCATGACGCGAATTTCCACGTGAATGTCTAGATGACTGCAATGAAGGGTGTAAACTCAAAATGTTCAAGCGGCAAAATAGTAGATGGCAAAATGGTTGGCGCAAATTTGATGCCTCAAACGCGGCTGGTGTGAACCCATGTTAAGACCACAGTTAGGTCACCATTTCAAGTTAAAATTGTCTTTACGTAATTCATTACTGCATGTTCACTATTAACAATGAAGTAAGGTGATTGTCTTTTTAAAACGGTGAATGTTTTTAGTATATGTAAAGGTAAATGGGGAAGAAAGCAGCAGCTCATTGGCATTTCAAGAGACACGCACAAAAACATCACTTTTCATGCACACCCAAAAATGGGCCTTTTCAACATGGTATAATAAATGATCTATAGACCATTTGGACCTGAAACCTCACAGGCACATCCTGAGACTAATATTACATCTTAAAAAATTGCCATATTAGGTGACCTTTAAATGAGTTATGCATATGTATCTACAATTTTTGATTCAAAAGCTTGTAGAACAAATCATGTAAGGTCATGACAAAGTCAAGCGTGTCCAGATGTTTGCACACTGAAGTTCACATATAAGTGTGCATACAATACAATATTATATGGGTTAACCCGTTTGCAAAAAACTGTACCTACAGAGCATGTCTCTCTCACACGGTGGGCTGTCATCATTCCCTGGCACTATGGATGGCACACAGCTGCGAGGAGCTTCTCAGCGGGAAAACATCGCTTCCATCTGTCTGCAACCCAGGGTGGCGTCTATCTAGAGCACTGCAGCGGACCAGAAAAAGCCCAGGTTCAGTGTACGGAAGAACACAAGAGAAACTACCGCATGCACCTGTTCCAGATTTCCCAACTACATCCATTTGTCATGGTCATTTTGTGCCGCTAAAGGAATTTTACCCACCTGCACCTGGTTTAAATGGAAAAGCTCTTAGGAGCAGAGAGATTCTCCCACCGCTGTGTGAAAATATGACACTTGTTAACAGCATTTTGGCTGCACTTTGTAAGGGAATGCACACTCCTCGACATCTGCTGACTATCGACAGATGCGATGATAGACGTGTTGCTACACGCTCGCAGAATCGAGCATGGACACCATCCAAGAGCGCATCAACACCGAGTCAAAGCGTTTGTGCATGGGCGCAGACGATGCATTCGATTTAGCAGGTGTGCATGGACAGACTTGAATTTGCGCCAAGCCTGCGGTAAAAAAACGATGAGAGAGAGTACAAGATAGAGGCTATGCATCTGTGCGAGGGGACAGATGGAGATGGTTTAACTTCCAGAATTCGGTTGAGCTTTTCTGGGCCTGTCTGTGCCAAGCAGGTGTATGCATAGAAATGCCAGCGAGGTTTTTTGGGTCATTCATAAAAGCTTTATCCGGGAACACGTCACCCAAAAGTGAAAAAGCAGTTATTGCTCACTCACCCTCATGTGGTTGCAAACTCGCATGACTGTTTTGATTCTGTGGAACACAAAAGGTAAAATGTGTGAGAGAACATGTTTGGAGTTTGATAGGCCTTTGCTTTTTTGTTACGTGACATTCGGGGGTAAATCTGAGAGCATGTTTCACAGATTGCATTAAAAAAAGTTCTTTTAAATTTTTTGCAAAAACACAGCAACACTGTTTGGCAAAAACACCTAAAACGCTGTATTACACATGACAGGCCAGTAGTTGGCAATGTTACTTTGTAAAGAAAAACCACACGCTATCGCATGGCAATTCATACATATTTTTTTTTCATATTAATTCGTACGACCACATTGGTACATCTTTCCATCCCGTGATGTTGGGATTAGACACAGGGTTACACCGCAAAAAATGATTTTCAAGAAAAAAAAATCTTAGTATTTTTGTCTTGTTTTCAGTAAAATATTTAAAAATTCTTAAATTAAGATGCTTTTTCTTGATGAGCAAAACAACCCAAGAAAATACAGGTAAGTATAGTTTTAATACCAAAAATATCAAATTTAAGTGATTTTGTGCATAAAACGAGCAAAAAATCTGCCAATGGAGTAAGCAAAAAAATCTTGAACATTTTTCTTAAACACTAAATAAAAAAAATCAAGAAAAATTAGCTTACCCCAATTGGCAGATTTATTTTTTTTTTTTGCTTGTTGTATGCACAAAATCACTTACATTTGATATTTTTGGTCTAAAAACTAGACTTATCTTCTTGGGTTACTTTGCTCATCAAGAAAAAGCATCTCCATTTAAAAAAAAAATTGGATATTTTTACTGAAAACAAGACAAAAATATTAAGAATTTTTTTCTTGAAAATCTTGCAGTGCATTGCAAAAAATGACTCTCTTACTTAGTATTTTGATCTTGTTTTTAGTAAAAATATCAAAAAATTCTTAAATTAAGATGTATTTTCTTGATGAGCAAAATGACATAAGAAAATAAGTCTAGTTTTTAGACAAAAAAATATAATATTTAAGCAAATTTGTGCTTAAAACAAGCAAAAAATCTGCCAATGAAATAAGAAAAAATGTCTTTAATTAAGTGTTTATGAAAAAAGTAAACTTATTTCAAGAAAATTTTTTTATTCCACTGGCAGACTTTTTTTGCTTGTGTTAAGCATTAATTCACTTATTTTCCTAGGCCATTTTGCTCATCAAGAAAATACATCTTCATTTAAAAATTTTTAGATATTTTTACTGAAAAAGACAAAAATATTAAGAATTTTTTTCTTGAAAATCTTTTTATGCAGTGCATTGCAAAAAATGATCTCTCTTACTTAGTATTTTTGTCTTGTTTTTAGTAAAAATATCTAAAAATTCTTAAATTAAGATGTATTTTCTTGATGAGCAAAATGACATAAGAAAATAAGTCTAGTTTTTAGACAAAAAAAATCTAATATTTAAGCGAATTTGTGCTTAAAACAAGCAAAAATATTTGCCAATGAAATAAGAAAAAATGTCTTTAATTAAGTGTTTATGAAAAAGTAAACTTATTTCAAGAAAAAAATTTTATTCCACTGGCAGATTTTTTTTGCTTGTGTTAAGCATTAATTCACTTATTTTCCTAGGCCATTTTGCTAATCAAGAAAATACATTTTAATTTAAGAATGTTTAGAAAGTTTTAAGAAAGTCATTTTTTGCAGTGTAGGTTTATGTTTTTTTATGATAATCGTGTGTTTTGACTTACTTTGTATAAATTCTTATGAATTAGCCACGTCGTAAAATACGTACAAATATTCGTGAATTCGCACATATGCATTCTTCTTCAGATCAAAAAATACAAAGCATCAAGCTATTTTATTTGGTCGGACAATGAGGTAGGTTCAATACTACGTTGTAAAAACATTTACAGTTTTAAGTTTAATCAACTTGAATTTACAATTCATTTGAACTTTTTTGACTAGGAGTTGCTATAAATTATAAATTTGAGTTGAAATAAATTAGGCTAATTCAGCTTTTATTTTTATAATTTATAACAACTCCTCACTAGGCAAGAAAGTTTAAATTAATTGCAAATTCAAGTTGATTAAACTTTAAAAAAAATTACAATGTAGTAATAAACCTACCTCATCGTCCGACCAAACAAAATAGCTTTTTAAATGTAAAAATTTAAGTGCAACGAGGAATGTTTTATTTTTTGTTTTATTTGTAGTACTGTAAAACCATGATTAATTTCGGCAAATCCAGTGATAATTTTTTTCCAAGCTGGTTTTTAAATCACACGTTATTCTGTTGCTGTTTGGCCAAGATGGTTTATCCAGCCCCAGTTAACCACCAGCCTGGACCAGCTAGTGATCCACCAGAAACCGTATAAAACCGGATTTACCTGCATTTACGGTCTTCCTCTTTTAAAATATTCTCACTTCCCACAAGCTCAACACGTGTGCAAATGGAAAACTGTGTTATTTTGCCTGGTTAAAATCCTAATTAAGCTCTTCCCTGCGTTCCTGCTGTATCTATTTTCTGAGGAGAGCCTGTACGCCACTGATAGCCGGATCTCTCTGAAGCGTCTGGTCTGGTCCGGTTCTGCCGAGGGCTGCGAGCAGCAGACGCTGGAGGAGATAAGACGCGCTGGCTGCTTGCATAACGTTCCCCTCGATCCTGACCTTATCATCAGGAGCAAAGCAGGTCTGGGTCACAAACCACCACCACAACCATCACACCTGTGCAGCAGACGACAGGAGAATAGAGATTATACAGAAGTCATTATCTCATTTTTACCAAGAAACACATTTAATACCTGACAACATCGGCTGTGTCTGGTTGCTTAAACTTCTAAGCCTAGTCTTAAAAGTTAGTAATGTATTTCTGATCATAACTGTTTTAAACATGTTACATAAAAAGGTAGATTGGTCTAATTAATAAAATTTTCGCACAAGTTAAAAATATTCTTATCACTAAATCCAAGCAGTAATGGGGTGTACACACCAAAAGCAATTTCAACGATATGTGTGAGTAAATTACATACAAAGTCAATGCAAAAAGTTGCGAAAATGACGCAAATTGAGTGTTGCGATTGCCGTGAAAACACACACTATTTGCCTCAAATCGAATGGCGCAGTTGCCGCAAAAACATGTGATCTTCGTCTAAAACGCGTCTTCGCACAAGTTAAAAATATTCTACTAAAGCAAAAAATTATTATGACTAAATCCAAACAGTAATGGGGCGTACACACCAAACACAATTTCAACGATATGTAATTACATACAAAGTCAATGCAAAAAGTTGCGAAAATGACGCAAATTGAGTGTTGCGATTGCCGTGAAAACACACGGTATTTGCCTCAAACCCTTTTTTGCACAAGTTGAAAATATTCAATTTCCCGCAAGTAATGTACAGAGAAGGACACAATGCTTTGCGTTTGGTGTGTATGAAGAGCAATGGGCCATACACAATAAATGCAAATTCAGCAATTTGCGTGAGTAGATTGCATACAAAGTCAATGCAAAGACGCGAATCAAGTGGCGCGATTGCAGCGAAAACACGCTATTCGCCTCAAACGCTTCTTTGCGCAAGTTGAAAATATTGCACTCAAGCAAAAAATTTGTGACGACACAGAGTAAAAATCCCACAAGTAATGTAAAGTGAGGAACGCAATGATTTGCATTTGGTGTGTATGAAGAGCAATGGGGCATACACACCGAATGCAAATTCAACAATTTGCGTGAGTAGATTACATTCAAAGTCAATGCAAAGACGCGAATAGACACGAATTTGCGCGCGGCCATGTAAATGGCGCGAATCGGGTTGCGCGATTGCAGCGAAAACAAGGTATTCCCCTCAAACGCTTCTTTGCACAAGTTGAAAATATTCAACTCAAGCGAAAAAATTGTATGCAAGATGTGTACACAGCAAAATGCGGTGTACACTCCAAATGAGTAGATTACATACAAAGTCAATGCAAAGACCGACGCAAATAGACACGAAATCGCACATGGCGAAATCGGGTGGCGCGGTTGCCATAAAAACATGCGCTCTTCTCCTCAAACGCATCTTCGCACAAGTTAAAAAGTATTCTACTAAAGCAAAAAATTATTTTGACACAAAGTAATCTGCGAGTAATCTAGAGTGAGGAATGCGATGGGTCCCCAGAACATTTTAAGACTATGTGTAGCAAATTATTTAAGTTTGTAAACAATTTGCTGTCTTTATAATATCACAATTTCTATTTATAAAAAATATGAATATATATTTTAGGAAAAGGGTCCCTCGCTAAAGGTTTATCATATGTGGAGGTCCCTGCCATTTAAAAAGTTTGAAAAGCCCTGGGATAATGCAGAGATGTTTTACATGTTTGCTAAACTGTTCATGATCACATGAGGTAATAAATTGTAACGCATGCTCCTGAAATCAATGCAATAGAAATGTGGTATTGTACATTGGTGTTTTTAAGTATTATTGTATAAATCTACAATTACATCATCCACTGTATGTTTATCATTACCTATGTTTATTGTGTTTGAGAAATCTAAGACAAAGTTTATCCCTCTTTGATCTCTTTTAAGTCTCCAGAGTTACAAAAGAGCAATAACTCTGTCCTCTGCATAAAGACTGAGGAAAGTCCCTGAAATATTTTTGTGGTAATAGGGTTAAAAAAAGATGCTACAGTAAGACCTCAGTTACACAAGTTACACCTGTAACACATGGCCAAATACACACACACACAGTAGTCTCACATCCACTCTGTTGGCCACCATCTGTGGGAGTTTGGCAGTGACAGCCGGTACATCTGTGTGCACATCCCCTTTCACTTCTGTGTACAGTGTGTGTGCGTGTGTGTTTGTGTGTGTGTGTGGCCAGTGGGTCACAGCTGTACGCAAGCTCATTTTTCAGTAGCAGCATCTCTACGGCCGGCCAAAGAGCTGCAATACTCCAGACTTTAAATAAAACATGTTTGTTTTTTAACTCTCTTTGTTCTTTAAAAAAAGATAATTTGTGTTGTTGTTGATGAGGCAAATAGTCATATTTCTATTCTTCAAATTTACTGTAGATTCAGGAATCTAAACAAAATCTTAATCCTGAGTTTAAACGTCCACCCAGCAATACACCTTATTCAGTTTGCCGCCATGTTGATTCCAAACCGATGCTGTGCGTACGCTTTAAAGCCCCATATGAACCCCCAAATGTTGTGTACAAATGTTATTTAGTTAGAAATTAATCCTACTTCTGTTGATTACGGTCAATGTAACTTACCGGAGAAAAGTTTTAAACGCAGGGGCGTCAGATTGTGTTGAAAAGTGGTGGGGACAAAAGATCAGATGAAAAAAATAAATAAAATGTAAGCGAATTTGTGCTTAGAAAAAGAAAAATAATCTGCCAATGGAATAAGAAATAATTTCTTAAATGAAGTGGTTATGAAAAAAGTAAACTTATTTCAAGAAATTTTTTCTTATTCCATTGGCAGATTTTTTGCTTGTTTTAAGCACTAATTTACTTAAAGTTTATACTTTTTGTCTAAAAACTAGACTTATTTTCTTAGGTCATTATGCTCATCAAGAAAATACATCTTAATTTAAGAATTTTTAGATATTTTTACTGAAAACAAGACAAAAATACTAAGTAAGAAAGTCAGTTTTTGCAGTGCAGTCAACAACACGAAAACAATCAGGAAAAACCCTCAATGAAATTCATTGCATGTGTAAAAGAAAACACATCATAAGCATACAACACAACATGTGACCCTGGACCACAAAACCGTAAGTCGCACGGGTATATTTTTAGCAATAGCCAACAATACATTTACAGAGAGAGAATGTAAAACTTGGAGAAACTGTGTCAAGAATTTGTTCAAGTTACTGATCGGTGCATGCATGTTTTTGGGTCATTTAGAATCAGTAATAGTTTATTTTGTTTAAGTTACTTTTTTTGGGATAATGTAATTTTTTTCTTTCTGTATATAAACGGCATTGCATGTTTTATTTTGTGCAAATAAACCTTTAACATGTCTTGGTTTGCTTGATTTTTCAGAACATTTTAACCAAATGCTTTTAAAAAGTGGTGGGGACAAAATCAGCCATTTCTAAAAGTGGTGGGGACATGTCCCCAGCGTCCCCAGTGTAAATGACACCTATGTTTAAACATATTCCTTGTGTTTTTGTAATATGTATGAAGTGGAGATATGTACTTAGTTATAGGACTATATTATGGGGCGTACACACCAAACACGAATTCAATGATTTGAATAGATTACACTAAAAGTCAATGCAAAGATAAATTTCTTAGTACAAATTGCACTGCTCTTTCCTCAAAATTAGGTCATATGTCCCTTCTTATTTTAACAAATTGATTGAAATCCATGATTTCTGAGGTTCTTTGTCCTGTGGGAATTTTTTAAACAATGTATTTTCTGTGTTTTGATGGCTGAATGACAATAGGTTTAAAGCGCACGCTCTGGATGTCCCTCACAGCCTCGGTTTGAAATCAACACCGTCCCCGTTTTCCAGGGACAGTCCCGTTTTTTGGTGTTCTGTCCCCAGAAATGTCCCCGTTTTACAGCATGTCCAAAACAACCAGCAAATTCACTAAAAAACACCGAACAACATTTAGCCTTTGAGTACCAGAGACCAGAGGAATAATGTTCACCAGCAATTGTTCAATTAATTGAATAAGAAACACTGCAAAAAGACTTTCTTTCTTTCTTAGTATTAGAAAGAGAAAATAAGAAAATAAGTCTAGTATTTAGACCAAAAATGTCAAAGTTAAGTGAATTTGTGCTTAAAACAAGCAAAACATCTCCCAAATTGCCAATGGGATAAGAGAAAAAAAATCTTGAAATAAGTTTACTTTTTTCTGAAACACTTGTCTTAACCCAATTTTTGCTAGTTTAAGCCCAAATTTACTTAAATGAAAGGCCAAATGCAAAAAAAAAATTCATAGATAACAACAAATGAGATTTTAATGATATTTTGACCATTGATCTAGGAAATGTCACCGGTTTTCAGGTAAAAAATGTGTTCACCTTAGCGCATACCTAATAACAAAAACCCCTCTTACAAAATTAACCATGGTTTTACTACAAACAAAACCAAAAACCCATGTTTAGTAAAACATGATTTAACCCAGTGGTTTATAAACTGCCCCTACAAAATTAACCATGGTTTATTGTAGTAAAAGTGTAGTAACCATATTGATTACTATTAGCAAAATAGCATGATTATTTTGTGCTTACCATGGTTTTACTTCAGTAACCATGTTTTTTTTAAACTGTAGTAAAACCATGGTTTATTTCCGTAAGTCTGGGCGCGAAATGGTGCCAGGGGGTACCTTGATATTTTTGTCTTGTTTTCAGTAAAAATTTCTTAAAATTCTTAAATTAAGATGCTTTTCTTGATGAGCATGAGAAAATTAATCTAGTTTTAATAAATATTTAATATATTAAATAAATAAATAAATATATTAAATAAATATTTAAACTAGTTTTAATGAAAATTCATGTAGTTTTAGGAAAAGTCAGGGAGCAGCAAGGCTTTATGATTTATTTAGACAAAGTTATTGACTATGCACATTTTAAAACGGTCAAAATGACGCTTTGTTCGTAGTGTTAAAGATAATTACCACACTGCAAAAAAATTATAAAAAAAAAAAAAATCTTAGTATTTTTGTCTTGTTTTCAGTAAAAAAATACCTAACATTTCTTAAATAAAGATGCTTTTTCATGATGAGCAAAACGACCCAAGAAAATTTATGTAGTTTTTAGACCAAAAATATTAAATTTAAGTGATTTTGTGCATAAAACAATGAAAAAAACCTGCCAATGGGGTAAGCAAAAAAATCTTGAAAATTTTTCTTAAACACTAAGGGGCAGTTTCCCGGACCAGGATTAGCTTAATCCAGGACTAGGCCTTAGTTTAATTAGGAAATATAACTAGTTTTAACAAATATGCCTTACTAAAAACATTACATGTGTGCATTTTGAGGTAAAACAAAGGGCACTGATGTATTTTAAGATATGTCAGTGCAAGTTGTTTTCTGTTTGGAGAGCTCTTAAAAGTGTTTAAGTCTATGACTAGTCTAATCCCTGTCCGGGAAACCGCCCCTATATTCTAGAAAAATGTGCTTACATTGGCAGATTTTTTTTTTTTTTTGTTTTATGCACAAAATCACTTAAATTTGATATTTTTGGTCTAAAAACTAGACTTATTTTCTTGGGTCGTTTTGTTCATCAAGAAAAAGCATCTTCATTTAAGAATTTTTAGATATTTATACTGAAAACAAGACAAAAATACTAAGAAAATTTTGTCTTGAAAATAATTTTTTTCAGTGTACACAAGGGAGGGTGCACAACAAAAAGTTTGAGGACCACTGTTTTAACCAATGGTCATCAATAACACCAAAT
The DNA here is from genome assembly GCF_030506205.2 of Paramisgurnus dabryanus. Lineage (NCBI taxonomy): Eukaryota > Metazoa > Chordata > Actinopteri > Cypriniformes > Cobitidae > Paramisgurnus > Paramisgurnus dabryanus. The sequence goes on from NC_133338.1 coordinate 53,377,005, forward strand.
AAAGCATGGTTTCAACACTTTTACTATAATAAAACCCTGGCCTCCTAAAAACAATCGTGACACACTGGCACAACATCTGGAAAGCCTCCCACAATAGCCTAGAATTGCATGAAAATAAACACAACTGTGCTAATGCCAAATGTAAAGCATATGGGTCTGCACAGTTATTCAACAGAGCGCTTCTGAATATTAATAACATCATGATGAAATAAGCAACAAAGCCCGTCTATGTTGCAATATGCCTTCAAACTTAAGAAACAAGCTTTCAGATGGAAAGTGTTGCCTGAGGATATGTGAAGCTCTGGAGGTGTCGGAGAGGAAATCTGGGTGACAGGACTGTCCAGTAGGTACAGGAAGAGAGATTTGCCCACAGACACAGCTGGATCCGGCCAGAGGAAACATGGACACCAACTATCACGGGCTCTCGGTACTGTCTGGGGAAGCAAACACTCACATGGGGACAGGATACACAAACACTCTTACCTACACGAGGAAATAAATCATAGATTTTATGAGTAACTTTTATGCACTGTAGTGATATGTGAAATGAGTGATAACTTCCCTAAATAATATTTCAGTATAGTAATGGAGTAAAGTTACTTAAATACACTTCTTTACACCCCTAAAGGGAAGTTTTGTCAAATTTAGGTAACTTGTAAAGATAACTTGTCCCCAGTGTATAATTATGTAAACCAATGCGTACATGTGTTGCCCACTTGCTTACAATATCAGCCCACAGGCAGGCTAACCTCTCTACAACCACACCACCCTTTCCTTTAGAGATATAACCGAGAGAGAGAGACACACACACACACAGAGAGAAAGAGAAAGGGAGAGAGAGAGAGAGAGGAAGGGAGGAACATGTGCTTACTGCATGCTGCCAGCCATCATAGAAAATGTCACCGTTAACCCAGAAGCTCATAAATTTCGAAGAACAACGCCGGCATTTTTAAAAGGCTCCCTAATATTAAGAAGAAAAAGGAAAAGCTGTGGTGAGCGTTCAAAAGGAGGAAAAGTTTTGTTTTTCCACTTCCAGGAGATCTTTCCTGCGTAGTCTTACTGAATGAGGAACCTTACCCGTATCCTAAGAAGCAGCTGATCTGGGATTATAGAGGTGTGTGGAAGTCTGCAAGCACTTGGATAAGATGACTGGCGAGGTCCATGTGAAGAGACCTAACAGGTCAGGCGTAAGGAGATCCTCCTCGACCACCTCATTCTTGTCCACAGCTCTCACTGCAGCAAGCGTGCCGACCGTCACGCTGACCAGCCAAAGGATGATCCCGGATAAAAGGGCCTTGCTACGACTGCCACAGCCGGCTAACATGACCAAGAGACAAAGCACAGGTGAGCACACCGACAGTACGTGTAACCATGAAGCATTTGAGAACTTAAAACACTTCATTGCAATATGCAACAAAATATAAAAGTGAAACTTTACATTTTCCATTTTTGAAATTGCCTTTAAGCAATCGATGTCAAGGTGGTTTTTACTGTAAATCAATTCGCTCACTGTAAAAAAAATGCTAATTTTTGTAAAATCAAAAAAAATTTAAAATTTAGTTAAACAATTTTAACTTGATTTTATTAATTATGTCAACTTTTCACAAGCCAAAACTTCATATATTAGGTTGAATTGACTTGCAAAACCAAGTTGCTTTAATTCCATTCTGCAATTTTTTTACATTGCTCTCAAATGCATACAGTTGTGCTAGCAGAGTAAACACAAGGGTAGTTCACCACATTAACTAAAGATATCTCGGGTAAAAAAAATGGCTTGAATGCACTATAAGTCACTTTGGATAAAAGCATCTGCAAAATAACATCATCATTTTAAACAGTGCATCTATTGTTTTGTCATTTAAACTTTCTTTAATAAAATGTTTGGCTTGAAAAGTTTGCCTGTGCTACAATGTAAAAAGTGGGATCAACTTAAAAAACTCTTCAATTGGTAACACCTAAAAAAATTGTTTTTTTTTTCAACTTTAAGTTTTATTTTTGTATTAGTTAACTACATTAGTTAACATGAACTTATAATGAACTGCACTTATACAGCATTTATTAATCTTTGTTAATGTTAACTTGTTAACTAAAAGCTTTATTTCTATTAATTAACATTAACAAAGATGAATAAATACTGTAACAAATGCATTGTTCATGGTTTGTTCATGTTAGGTAATACATTAACTAATGTTAACTAATGAACCTTATTATATAGTGTTACCATTGAAATTTTTTTAGGTGTTACCAATTGAACCAATTTTTTAAGTTAATCCAACTTTAACTTTTTACATTGCATATTTTTCGGAAAAAAATACCATTTGCTCTGTTATTTTGTTTATTCATATGTTTTAAAGTGTAACAGGTGTGGTTTCACAAGCAGTAGCTTTTATAAAGTGTCTTAAGAGCCTTTTTACACTTGGTCACTTCATGCATTTTCTCTATCCGATCGTAAACTCCCCCCAAAACTTTTTCAAGATGAATTTAAATTCAATCGCTCAAACCACTTCAAAAGGTACATACATCTGGTTGATGAAGCCACATACGTCAGCGCTTTACTCCTCCCAAATGTAATCATGTCATTCCCACTTTAGCCGGGAGAGAGACAAACAAACAAAGACGACACACTCGTTGCTTTATGGAGCGACGACTGTATGTAAAAAAAACTTTATATAACCAATAAAATAGTCCAATGACAAACTCGATTATAAGAAAAAAGCATTGAAAAGCATTTTCTGAATCGCTTTCCCTCCTGTCATGGATCTGTAAATTACAGTATCGCACATTTACGTGGCTGAATGTAAATGGAACAGTTTTAATAAATCAGAAAGCTATCCGATCAAAGAAAACACATGTAGTGACAGGTGTAAAATTGCCCTTAGGGGGTGTGCACACCAAAGATTTTAAAGGAGACATATCTTGAAAATGTGACTTTTTCTATGTTTAAGTGCTACAATTGGGTCCCCATTGTTTCTATCAACCTAGAAAATGTGAAAACGATAAACCCAGTAACTTAGTTTTGGTAAACCATTCTCTGCAAACATTTGAAAAAATAGGTAATTGAAATTTGGCTCAACCTGTGATGTCATAACCACAGCACTGCCATTTAGTGCAGAGTTCAGCTCATTTGCATTTAAAAGGACACACCTAAAAATGGCACATTTTGCTCACACCTTCAAAGTGACAATTTTAACATGTTATAATAAATTATCTATATGGTATTTTGAGCTAAAAACTTCAAATACGTACTCTGGGGACACCAAAGATTTATTTGAAATCTTAAAAAAGTCTTGTGAAATTGTCTCCTTTAAAGGGACCATTTAACATGTCCGCTCAAAAAAAAATCAATTCATACTCCACACGCCAAACAGACGGGGGCAGTATACCTCCAGAAAAGTGAGTTGGTCTATTTTAATTTAGCAGCTGCAAATTCAGCAGCATATATCAAGTTTGATTTACATTAGCAACTAAGTTATCATTAGTCACAAAAAAAACATTCGGTCTCATTAAAATTGCAATGTTTTCCGCTACGTTTCGTGCGTCCATTTGGTGTTCATTATAATCGAAGACATTTCAAGCTTCTTAGCTAATGTTACATTTTAGCATCAGCTTGGTAGATAACGGGTGAAAACCGGATCGGATCCGTGGGTAGAGCTAACTATTAAACGTTAACAGCTAAGGATGCGCAATAATTTGCATGCGATAGTCATTGCGCTTCTCGTCAGTGAAGCCGGTTTATTGATTAAAAGTGAATCGCCATCAGCTGCTTTCAGATGGAGCCACATTTACTGCACAAAGCCGTAGTTTATGTACAAGCTGAGCATAGGTTATGGCAATGCCTATTATAAGTGAACTTCTAGCGAAATACTAACAGCATCTTACTTACCAATCGAAAAGAAAAGTTGTCATTTCGGAGTCGAACCTCATTTCTTTCATGTTCATTAGTTGTCTCCAGCGATGAAAAGCAGTGCCAGTATTTACTCTGGTTCGGTTACTTTATTTATCATATTTTATTTGTGATTCCGAGCGCGTTGTTCCCTGCAGCAAATGTTTGTGGTAGTGGTAAATGTCTCTTGCTTTAGCCATTCTTCCGCTCTCTTCCCTGAACTGAAATACGTCCGAAACCCCTATTGCAAGGCAGGAAGGCATCAAGGCATGTCCGAATCCATGGCTGTCCGAATTGCATTTCTCTGAGCTGCATTCATAAATCTTAAATCAACAAGTCAGCTGCCTTAGTTTTCGGACGCAGCGGTAGGGCTGTACTCCCACTTATTCGTGTATTGCAGTTTGGCTGGCGGTTATGTGCGTGGCCCGCATACCGCCTCCCATGGTCGAAACTGGTATTACAACACCAGTCGGGCTGTAGCTAGTAATTTAGCATGCTAATTCAGATTGATATTTCTGCAGCCCTATACCTTGTCATTTTTTTAATGACATCTTTGCCCTTATTTCTTCTCATTCTTTTGATGCGTGTAACTAATTTTTAAAAATCTTTTACCTCAATTATTACAAATGGCACCTTTAAACGCTGCTGAAAACGCCAGGCAGACGTCGACTGCCAGATTTTTTCAGATGAGCGCTTTGTTTATCAGTAGTTGTATGATGCGCCGGTTGGTTGTTGTGATGTTTATCCGCCCCTCCTTCACCGTGATTGGATGGCCATGTGAAAACTGACATTGACGAGCTGAGCTTTCCACTCAAAGTTGAATATTTTTCAACTCTCGGCGCTCAGGCTTTCAGCGCAAAAAAGTTTTGGTGTGCATGCCCCCTTAGAAGGACACATTACTGGTGTGCATCTTGAGACAAAATATAATATAAATATAACAATTGCACTGATATATTTCAAAATTTTAAAAGTTGTTTTCAGATCAAACATGCATTTAAGTCTGGGACTAGACTTTGAAACCAGGCCTACGTGTCTAGTTAGCAGCGTCTCCTGTAAATGGTCTTGATTTGCTTCCATAAAGCATTATGTACTATGAATAACAACTGGAACATGTGATCACATTGCAAACCTTTAAAATGTATATCAAAATGACCCTGTAAGGTTGTAGCTGACAACTTGAAAACCACTTGAGACCATCAGAGGAATTTTACCCTGAAGTGGCACTTTTAAAGTACACTTTGTGGCCTTGAGTTTACTTGCATCCAAAGGTAACATACAACATCACACATTACTTGCAGCTACGCTCGGCTTTCGGCAATAATGAGCTCTGTGCGTGTTTCTCTGATAAGTACAGCATAATTAGGATTAGCCATACACATCCCTGTAACTCAGTGATAAAATAGCCGAGGCGGGACGTTAAAGCGAAACGACACAGCGCTGCTATGTTTCATGTATTGCTACCTGTCCAGGTAAGAGAAGAGAAGAGAAGTGGCTGATAGGAGATGTAGTGTACAAAGTTTTCGTGTTTGGCGAAAGAGGCATCTTATGAAACAGCAAATGTAGAGCGACTCGGGCACGACTGCAACGTATGATAACCGCTTCTGTGAGGAGACAAGCAAATGCTGGATCATCTTCATACACACATGCTGCATGCACACCAGACTGCAGTTAGAAATAGCCAACCACATATATAACAAGCCGGGGGCGTCGGATCTAAACCCTGAGATTCTTGAAGCAACCAAGGGGAGAAAATGATCAAAACAAAGTGCTATCACAGGCAGCAGAGAGCTTAGCCGCGCTAATCCACAGCTATTTAAATATGTAGCTTAATGATATTTTGGTTAGCATCTCAGCACAGCTAACAGTTCTGTACTGTTTGTATGTGAAGGCCTGTTTATATCCGAGGCGAAAATTAAGACTTAATCTTTCCTCAACTTTTTACCAGCCATAACAAAGACGCAATGCCGTACAGACGCTCACAGAAATGTTTCATCAGGTGCAAAACATTAAGATCTGTTGAGATCATTTTGGTGTAAGAGACATGTTGAATAAATACACATACAGTACTGCATTCAATACCAAGCAGTGTTTATGTAAATCAAATGAAAAATTTACTATTGTATTAAAGTTAGGATGATACTTTGGAAGAGACATCTTTGAAGAGAGTAAGCAGTAGAGAAAAAGAGACATAGGTTTACCTCACTTTAGGGTAAAAAAAAGTATTATGGGGTTTTTGAACACCACAATGTAATACCATTGTATAATTTGCATGGCTTGAAGAGACGTATATGAATACGGCATGCAGCCGAATAGATAAAATATCACCATTTGATAGTATGTACAGTATTGTGCAAAAGTCACTGCCAGCACTACTGTTTTGAAGCTGTAATGATATAATACTTATTTATATTATATATAATATCATTTATTTTTGACTTTCTTTATTGGGAGAACAAAAAATACAGGAAATATGTATACAATTTTTTTTTTTTAAATGTTAATAACAAAATGGCTTCTTCTGGCAAAAGTCATTATTTAGTGTCATCTTTCTTGACTAAGGATGTTTCATTTCAGTTAAATTTTCTGATTATCTTTTGAGTGATAATATTATAATCGGTCATAAATTCTTACCTTCAGTTAACGGTTAAAGGATTAGTAAAAAAAAATCCAGATAATTTACTCACCACAATGTCATCCAAAATGTTGATGTCTTTCTTTGTTCAGTCGAGAAGAATTGATGTTTTTTGAAAAAAACATTCCAGGATTTTTCACATTTTAATGGACTTCAATGGACCCCAACATTTAATACTTAACTCAACACTTAACAGTTTTTTTCAATGGAGTTTCAAAGGACTCTAAACGACCCCAAACGAGGCATAAGGGTCTTATCTATCTTTTAAACCATCCTGGAATTTAATCCTGGAATGTTTTCTTCAAAAAACATAATGGGTTGGTTTCACGGACAGGGATTAGCTTAAACCAGGACTAGGCCTTAGTTTAATTAGGAAATATAACTAGTTTTAACAAACATGCCTTACTGAAAACATTACTTGTGTGCATTTTGGGGCAAAACAAAGGGCACTGATGTATTTTAAGATATGTCACTGCAAGTTGTTTTCAGTTTGGACAGCTCTAACATTTATTTTAGTCTAGGACTAGTCTAATCCCTGTTCGGGAAACCACCCCAATTTGTTCTCGACTGAACAAAGAAAGACATCAACATTTTGGATGACATAGTGGCGAGTAAATTATCTGGATGTTTTTTTTTTTTTAAGAAAATGAACTAATCCTTTAACCGGTCAATATAAATATCCCTACTCTTGAGTCTTGTGAGGAGTCCTGAATATTAGAATTAGAATTTAGATTTAGGTTTCATTTAAATTAGATTTCATTTCATTTAGGTTTAAGAGATCCTGCAGGTGCTTTTACTTAAGAGTAAGAGGAGATCACAATAAATACTCGACACTTTAACACCGAGGTCTTCAACCGTTATCAAGTCAAGTACCCCTTAATGGATAGAGAGGAGGAGCATGGACCCCCAGGACATATATCAAATTAAGACTGGATTTACTTTGTTATGATGGTTACGTTACAAAAATGATATACACAGTGACATACTGTATTGTCATTTTTTTAAGATGTTAGGGCCGTTTCCCGGACAGGGTTTGTATTAATCCAGAACTAGGACCTTAGTTATATTGGGACATTTAAGTTGTTTTTACAAACATACCTTACACAAAACATTACTGCACTGATATGTTTTAAGATATGTCAGTGCAAACTGTTAGGATAGCTCAAATATGCAATTTAGTCTAGGACTAGGCTTAAGACCTGTCTGAAAAACGCCCCTCAATGTGGAAACTTTATTAATCATGTTTTAATGTTTATTATTAGCCTATTTACTGATTTTTTCTTTGATGCCCAATTCAATTTGTCAAAAAATACAAAATAATAAATTTGAAGGACCCCCTGTAATATCACCACGGACCCCCAATGGGCCAGACACACTGTTGAAGACCCATGCTTTAGTTTAAAGATAAATAATTATATATGGTCATTATACAATTGCACAAAGATCTACTGTAATAGTGGCAGACTTGTGCAAAGTACTGTATGTGTGAATGTAGCATTTATTAGACAGTAGAAGACAAGGAGAAATGGAGACAAAGCGAGAGAGAGAGAGAGAGAAAGAGAGAGTTAGAACAGTTATCCTTCCTATTTCCTCTGCACCAGCTTTGCGGTCTCGACGAAGAACAGATGTTCACAACTTGATACTGCACATCAACCCCCTCTGCCTGCTATCTTCAGTCCCAGCCTGCCAACTGCCTGAACACACACAAACCCAAAGTCAAGGTTTAACTATCAACACGCACACCTGCGAGGGCACAGATGTGCAAATGAATACGCAACGATTTCTAGATTTCACAACATCGCAAGTGTGAAGAGGTCACACATAGGCAAGAACACTCGCAAACGCAATCTCTTTAATATTTCAACTGTTTCTCCAAGACAGCAATGGTAATGAATAAAGAGAGAATGGAGACCTCCATTTCAGCTCAGTAATCCCAAATGTGTGTCCTGTAATTGCAGAAGTGATGTCCCAGATTTGCATAAAACCAAAGTCTGCTCTGTAAAACAGATGCTATCCACATTCATTTATATCATTTATAAACTAAAAAAGCATGAAATGTCAGCTATGCAAGGGATTTTAGGAGAAACATCTGAGAAAATGATAATTGGAAAGACACTGAGAGCATTATAATAGTGCAACATATGAGCAAGAAAAAAAAATTGAATTAAGAACAAATTAAGACGCTTTAAAGGAATAGTCTACTCATTTTCAATATTAAAATATGTTATTACCTTAACTAAGAACTGTTGAATCATCCCTCTATCATCTGTGTGTGTGCACGTAAGCGCTGGGGCGCGCTGCGACGCTACGATAGCATTTAGCTTAGCCCCATTCATTCAATGCTGCCATTTAGAGATAAAGTTAGAAGTGACCAAACACATCAACGTTTTTCCTATTTAAGACGAGTAGTTATACGAGCAAGTTTGGTGGTACAAAATAAAACATAGCGCTTTTCTAAGCGGATTTAAAAGAGTAACTATATTTTATGGCGTAATAGCACTTTTGGGAGTACTTCGACTTGGCGCAGTAACACTCTCCCTCTCCCATTATGAGAGTGAGAAGGGGAGCGGACTTTTCAGGCGAGTCGAAGTACTCCCAAAAGTGCTATTAAGCCATAAAATATAGTTCCTCTTTTAAATCCGCTTAGAAAAGCGCTACTTTTTATTTTGTACCACCAAACTTGCTCGTATAACTACTCGTCTTAAATAGGAAAAACGTTGATGTGTTTGGTCACTTCTAACTTTATCTCTAAATGGCAGCATTGAATGAATGGGGCTAAGCTAAATGCTATCGTATCGTCGCAGCGCGCTCCAGCGCTTACGTGCACACACACAGATGATAGAGGGATGATTCAACAGTTCTTAGTTAAGGTAATAACATATTTTAATATTGAAAATGAGTAGACTATTCCTTTAAGCTTTCTTGTTTATAAAAGAAGACATCGTAATACATCTGAAGATTCAAAGTTAGAAGTTACGAATAACAGACGGATCAATATCTCAAGTTTATACTGAGAACTGGCATGCGTACACTGCTTGTTCATTTGCAAAACGATCACCAAGATCCCAAAAAGCCTTGCAATTGCTTACTGCACGCTATTAGAATTTACGTTCTCATAGTCTAAGACCAGTTTTAATACTTAAAAACTGTTATTTGCTTTAGGATGTCATTTAATATACAGTGTTGGGGAAAGTTACTTTTAAAAGTAATGCATAACAATATTAAGTTACTCCCTAAAAAAAGTAACTAATTGTGTTAGTTACTTTTCATGGAAAGTAATGCTTACGTTACTTTTAAGTTACTTTTTCGTTACTTTTTCTTACATGGCTGAGGCTTGATCTCTTTCAGGCCTTGCAAGTGTTTTAAATGATCGCAAAAATGTCAAGCTCTGGCCTGCCATCTCAGTTTTTGACTCAAACTGTTCCCGCTGAGGCGCACATAGATTGTGTAATTCTACGTTAATATGTTCAGTTTAATTTAGTACATTATTTTATTTTTAAATTGAATGAATTAAAATGAAAAGTAACTCTATTAAAAAGTAACTCAAATATTAATGTGTACACTTATAAAGTAATGCGTTACTTTATTTGTTACTTCAGAAAAGTAATATTATTAAGCAATGCACGTTACTTGTAATGCGTTACCCACAACACTGTTAAATATATAGCTTTCTTCATGTTTTTGTCTATTTTTAAACCATGGACGCTTGAAGTTGGAGTTAAGCCCGATTTATAGTCGTGCATAAGCTCTACGCCGTAGGTTATCCGTAGCCTGTGCGTAGCTCTGCGTAGCCTGACGTGCACCTCACAAAATTTTTAACAGCGCGTCAGATCTACGCGGATTGCAAGCGCTGTGATTGGTCCACCGAACCTCTCCCGTCAGGTAAAAAAACTGCGTCATAGGTATTTCCGTTTGCGACGGTGAAAACAAAGATGAGCCAAGTTGAGGAGTAATTTAACTCAAACTGCAACCAAAGTCGCTGTTTATGTACTTCCATCATTGCTGGTCTTCTCAAATCATACACAACAAGTTGCTGTTTCTTCTTCGTTTGTGGGTTAACTTGCCAAGCTTCTTCTTCTTTGATGGTCGCGCTGCTACTGTGGATACTGCCTACCAGCGGTCTGCGCATGTGTTTGCACATCGACGCAGACGACGACGACGACGCAAAAGTATAAATGAAAACCGACGTGGAACCTACGCCGTCGCGGCTACGCCGTAGGACCCAGAGTCGTATAATAAAAGAGTTACGAAACGCTTTGATCTCGCCGCCGCGCGGTCACGTGATTCATGTAACGTTCTACAGTTCCAAACCAAGCAGGGCTGTCAATCTGTTTGCATAGGTTTTCAGCTATTTTAGGTAAATATTAGCTTGTAATGTGAATTGATCACTAGACTTACTATGTTTATAACGTTTTTTTACTAGGTAGTGATGGAAATACAGTTAATGGTGATAACTGTGGTTATCTATACCAACTACAGCAACACAGTTTATCTATTATTTTTGTAGCAAAAATATGGCTATATAAATGGATATCAAACTGCTAAAAACTTAATTCCTACACTTTTACTATATTAAAATCACAAAAAAGATCGCCAACGCAGTTATTTGTAACAGTGAAGCATAACAGAAACACACTAAATTCATATTTAATTGTATTTATAGTACACATTAAATGTTAATATAATTATACGTGATTTTCGAGGATACATCACTCGTATTACTTACCAAATACAATGAAACACATAGCAGCATTGTGAAGCAGTGTGACTTTCTTATAAGGCATTTAGCTTTTCGCTGTTGCCCCCTAGTGTTACTCGTAATATATAAAAAAAGATAAGTATAAAGTAGATGGCCACCAGTAATAAAATATTAAACCATTAAATCTATATTATTCACAAATTATACATAACTCATTAAAATATAAAAAATTTACTAGTTATTATTAACGATAATCATTACCTACAGCAGAGTTCATAAAATATCACTGTTGACTATATTCATAAAATGTCTGAAAATGTAAATAGAAACGGTAATTTCATCGATTTACCAGCAGGTGCCATTGAAATGAATGGGCTTCAGTGCTGCGTTTGTAACTATTCGTCACTCCATGACACGCTGTTACTTCCGCATTCCATTCTTACAATGGACGTCTATGTGAGTATTGTAACTCTCTTATTATACGACTCTGTTAGGACCTACGCAAAACTATAACGAGCCCTTTAGAATTGGGTTTGGATGTCATTTTAAGTAACAAAAAGTTTTTCTAACCCCAAACTCAAGCGACAATGGTAAAAAAAAAAAGGAAACCAATACATAAAACGACACTTAAAGATGCGCCGTAAGTAAACTGGCATATAATATGCACGTAAAATGGGAATTTGGCGTATGTATTGCATGACTTTTCATACTGTGTGCTATTTATACGCACTTCATGAGAATGGGCAGGTAAATAATATATCAAAAATATATTTATCAATAGTAATTTGTGCTGCAAAGGACTTTATTTGGACTTTAAAAGGCGATTTTCTCAATATTTAGATTTTTTTGCACCCTCAGATTCCAGATTTTCAAATCGTTGTATCTGAAATATTGTCCTATCCAAACAAACCGTACATCAATGAAAAGCCTATTTATTTAGCTTTTAGATGATGTATAAATCTCAATAAAATAATTTACCCTTATGGTTTTGTGGTCCAGGGTCATATTTAGTCGTCTTTTTAATCGTGTACGCTTCCTGTTTATTTATTTTTTGCTAAATGAACATAGGCATGGGCCGGTATGAGATGAGCATGTGGCGGTATGATAATCGTACGCAAAAAATTTTTTTTACACGGTTTTGCGGTATTGGTATTGTTATTGTAACACTTAAATGTCTTATTTTCAAATGTCTGCATATAAAAACATCAACTTTTCAACTGGACACAATACATTTTATTTTTAAGCAACGTTTATGCCAGGTAAAAATAAAGCCTTTAAATCATGATATTCTTTCAAAAATATGTTATTGAAATGTAAACATGTATTCAATTAGATGATTTAATTCATTGTGTAAATACTGTTCATACCATGAAAACGGTATCACAGAACATTTTAGTGGTTTTAAAAACCTTGACTCTTTAAAACCTCGGTATACCTTGAAACCGGTAACCGGCCCATGTCTAAATCATTGCTGAATGATGATGTATTAGCATTTCTTGTCTTTTTAATGCATTTTATATAATTTTTTTCTATTCTAATCCTAATTCTCCATACACTGCAAAAAATAAATTTCTTACTTAGTATTTTTGTCTTGTTTTCAGTAGAAATATCTAAAAATTCTTAAATTAAGATGTTTTTTCTTGATGAGCAAAATGACCTAAGTAAATAAGTCTAGTTTTAAGACAAAAAATATACAATTTAAGTGAAATTGTCCTTAAAACAAGCAAAATTATCTGCCAATGGGGTGAGAAAAAAAAAGTGTGAAATAAGATTTCTTTTTTCTTAAACACTTAATTCAAGTAAAATTTTCTTACCCCATTGGCAGATATTTTTGCTTGTTTTAAGCACAAATTCACTTAAATTGTATTTTTTTTTTTCTAAAAACTAGTATTATTTTCTTAGGTCATTTTGCTCATCAAGAAAATACATCTTGATTTAAGAATTTTTAGATATTTCTACTGAAAACAAGACAAAAATGCTAAGTAAGAAAGTCATTTTTTGCAGTGTAAACCTATGTTGCAACAATGCACAAATATGCAAAGCACTATAGAAATAAAATGTGAATTTTAGAAAAATGAGAAAAATCACTGAAATAGTCTTAATGTAATTTTTCGGTGAATTATGGAGATCTCAAGAGCACAAACCGGTCAAACACTCGTTTACATTCATGCAGAAAGACAGATGTTGCCGGAGCAGCCAGCTGTCAATCAAATATAATCAAACCACCCGAGATTTCGCGACGGGACGTTCGGTCACCACGGTATTACTGTGAGTTTTTGGTCAATATACAGTACTTGCCTCCCTCTTTTTCAGCAAAGTGAAAGAGTCTGCAGGTGTGATTGTTAAGTGCTTAAGCATGCTTAAGTGCATGGCGCAATAATCTGTTGCGCTGTGCTGCATTTCAAAATGCACTTCATTATCTCGCTCTCATACGCTGTCCTACTTCCTGTCCTGTCTCACATCCTCTCTCTCGTGCTTTTCTCTTCTCTCACCCTGTTGAGAAACGACAACCTCCGCACACACACACGCACATTTCTTTCCACCTTATTTAATCTCTGCGATTCAGGACTGCGATAGCGGTGAAGAAACGCAGAGACGATGCTTCTGCAATGCGCCTCTCGGTGTAAAATTGGACGACTCCATTCCCCGTTCCACTGCCTGTGGCCACCTTCTCATTAGATAAACTCCCTCACCGAGCGGCAGTGCTTAAAATAACTTTCATTTACTGCAGTCTGTAAGGGTGACTCAACAGGGCCACTGAATACCGGAGCTTCAGTGAGAGAGGACAAAGACGGCGAACAAAAGAGCTGTGTTTCTGTCCGCCAGCACCCGGCCTTATCTCTTCCCAGCACTCTGGATGGCGACTGCAGCCACAGGAAAGGATTTATAATGTGCCAGTGAAAAAAAGAAGATCTCCAGACCTCCCTCCCTCAAACCGTTTCCCTTTGCTTTCTCTCGAGCTGTATTTCAGCATCCGCCGAGACAGTCATTTCCATACGGACACAATGAGCCCGATCAGACACGAGCATCTCTCCTCTTCTTCTTCATCAGATGGAGAAACACTGACAAGGACGTTTTAATGCCACTAGGTGAAGGTCGATGCATGAGGGGTGGTGTAGGTACAGAGATAGCAACTTATAATAGGAGAGGTTTGAAAAGCCATCGCTCAGAAGTGCATGGACAGCGGCACTGTAGTCACATCAACAAAGGCCTAAATGAAGTTTGAAAGATCTGTCAGGCTCTTACATTGACAGGCTGTCGACCAGCTTAGCCTCATGAGAGCATCACGCTGTCAATCAAACTGTTGTTGTGATGATAAGAATCCCTCTTGCTCCAGTCAGTATACGGACAGATATGCAGTCTATGTATGCAAACCCCAAAGCATTGATCCCAAAAAATTGCTAGAATGTAAATTTTGTCATTGATCCCAGGATCAATCCCAGGATGGGGAACTAGTAACATTGCCGGGATCAGTCCCGTAACACATCCTGTGTGAACAAAAGGAAAAATGCTGTAAGGGTTGTGTCGTAGTGTTGTTGCAATGACACGGTTATCGTGCAACTCTTACTCGGGCTTTTACAGTCTGCAAACTGGAATGAAGCAGAGATCAGGGAGCTTCTTACTATCAGAGCTGAAGCTGAGATCATTCGGCAGCTTAAACGGTACACAATGTGTTTGTTTATGGTCACATGCGGAAAAAGTGTGGTTTCTCAAGAGAGGTACGCAGATCATAAGCAAACTTAAGATGCAGTGGAAAACATTACAATTACATTACACGTCACACCTTGATGTCAAGCATCTTTACAAGATGTGTGTGAACGCACACACAAATTCCAGAATATACCTGGCAATGTGAATGAAGCAAAATCAATCGATCCCGGGACGCATGATCCATGTATTTTCCGGAATCTCTGTGTGAAAAGCGCTGTAAAGGCCATTACTGTACAGTACATAACTAATCTGCATTTAAAGGTGCAGTGTGTACATTTTAGCGCCATCTAGTGGTGAGACTGCGAATTGCAACCAACAGCTCAGTCCACTGCTCACCCCTCGCTTTTGCAGAAGCTACGGTAGCTGCCACCAGACAAACATGTCATTAATGGAGGCAACTTAGCAAAAAAGGTTTGTCCGTTAAGGGCTTCTGTAGAAACATGGCGGCACAAAATGGCGACTTCCACATAAGGGGACCCTTGGTTTATGTAGATAAAAATGTCTCATTCTAAGATAATAATAACATAACGGGTCATTATAAAAAGGTCTTTATACACCCCTGATAATATTGTTTTGTATATTATTTTGCATTTCTGTCAAGAGATCCTTTTAAAAATTACACACTGCACCTTTAAATGTGATTTATAATAGGTTGATACAAATATTTTACAAGCCTCTAACCAGTGTTGTTGTCAATACCAACTTATTTGAGTCCGGGTCCAGATCCAGCTTTAGGGCGTTTTCACATTAGCACTTTTGGTGCGCACCCGGGTTCGATTGACATCAGAGTTCGGTACATTTGGATGATGTGAACGCTGTCTTCCGAACTCGGGTGCGCACCCGCGAAACGTACTCGAGTCTGCTTAAAAAGGGTGGTCTGGGGTTCGTTTCATGTGAACTCCAGATCGGTTCGCTGCTAATGTGAGCGCAATCGTACCAAATCGCGGAAGTGAACCACTGTTAATTACGTATTATATGGAATGTCCCACCAAAACAGACGTGTGTGTTTGTGTGCGTGCACTTACCTTGACCACAAAATGCATATCATGCTTGCTTGAGTTGTGTTCTTATTTTTTTAAACCTTTGGTTTTGTTTTCAAAGAAATAATACAGAAACGCACTTTCGTCTGTCCTCCGCAAACATACTAAAGTCGCTTCGATGACAACGCGGTCTGTCCGCCGACGTCAATTTTTGCGGAGTCATTCAGAAATCATCTCTCTGCTTGCAGTTAGTCAATCACACTTGTCGTCTTCTCGTTTACAGCGGTTGCCAAGCAACATGAGAACGCGCCGGCTGCAGCTTGATGATGCAAGCGTACCGCGGTTCGGATGCAAAAATAAAGATGTGAACACAGTCCATGGGGGGCATGGGGAGGGGGGAGCAATCGAACTCGGGTTCGGACCAGGCAATCGCACCAAATGTGAAACCGTCCTTATTTGGACTCAGACTTCACACTCTCTTGTCTTGGACTTGACTCGGACTTAAACGACTAAAACCACCAAAAAACGAGAGCCTAGCCTAACATAAGCACTAAACCAAACACTAAAATCTGATTGGCTGTAAGAAAAATTGTCTCAGTTCGTGTAAAATTATATAAAAACTGTGTTCAGAGTTTGTCACAGCACAGAAAAATGTGTTTTAACCACCCAACAAAATTTAAATGATAAAAATCTGAAAAGTAAATAAAATGAATACAAGTGCATTCTCTACTCTCAAACGCTGGGGGCGTGTCCACTGTCAGGGCTGAAGCCACGCCCACTCGTGAAAAAGCTGCTGTCTCTCCCAACTTTCAAATATCGCTACAACCTGAATGGATGTTTGCAATGTGTTAGGGGCGGGGCTTAAAAGCAAATAATCCTGAACACAGAAATGTGGAAAATGTTTAACGGCGTAACTCCACATTCCCATACTACACAGTTCAAAGTCTAAGGTGTTTCAGCAATACATTTATAATGTGTTTAGAAACAATTCTCTGAAATGACCTTACACTTTAAAGGGGACATATCATGAAAATCAGACTTTTTCATGTTTAAGTGCTATAATTGGGTCCCCAGTGCTTATATCAAACTATAAAATGTATAAAACTATAAACCATTCTCTGCAAGCATGTGAAAAAATAGATCACTGAAATGTGGCTCCCCCTGTGATGTCATAAGGGGATAATACCACCCCTTAATCTGCACTATCCAACCACGGCACTGCAGAGATCAGCTCATTTGCATTTTAAAGGACAGACCCAAAAATTGCACATTTTTGCTCACACCTGCAAAGTGTCAATTTTAACATGTTATAATAAATTATCTGTGGGGTATTTTGAGCCAAAACTTCATATACATACCCTGGGGACACCAAAGATTTATTTGACATCTTAAAAAAACCTTGTGAAATGTTCCCTTTAAGCACTGAGCAAGAGCAAGACAGTACACTAGCATCCCTGTATAACCCCAGCGCAGACCTGCATTATGTTGTAAACTGTATTCTGACGCGTAACGTGTGCAGGCGAACTTGTGTAGCCATAAATGTTTACGAGCGTGAAGTATTTCACAGGCCCAACACAACCATTCATTTCCACCCTCTCTATAGTCATAGTTTCTCAATGGTATACGTTCACACACACACACAGACACACAGACAGTAGTAGGAGTGTGTAAGGCAGCATGTGTGGCCAGAGCAGGGCCAGCCGTGGTAAGACAGGCAGGGCTATAACTTCCCACCAGGGAAGAAGGCCATAAACACTCCATCAAACCCCAGGACAAGCGGCCATCTATCTGTCTGACAACCAGGGGCTCAGCCTGTAGTAGACTGTGCTCTGTTGAAAGATGTAAGTTTCAGGTATATGCTCAGGTAGCTCTTCATGGATTTGTAGAGTTAGGGCCAGATTTACTAAATGAGCAAATTAGCACAAAAGCGCAATCCAAAAAAGCACAGATGGGAGTGGTAATATCTGTGGGTTATTTACTAAAACGGCGCAAATTAAATAATACAGGCGCAACAGCTGATTTCCATAATGACCAACGCAGTCTACTAAGAGCAGCGCAAATAAGTTCAGGGTCGCATATAAGCAGAGCTGATGAGGTGCAGGTGATCAACTAATGCCTAATGCATAATGAAAGTAGTCCCCTTGGTAACTTTTAACTCTTTCCCCGCCATTGACGAGATATCTCGTCAATTAAGAGAAAACGCCATTAACAAGATATCTCGTCAATTAAGAGAAAATGATTCCCCACCAATGACGATATTTTACCAGGTGGCGCAACTTTTTAAACCCGGAAGTATTGCCCAATGGCAAGCTGCTGCATGTCCGTGTCTGTTTTAAAGATCGCTCTGAATGGGATCTCTGAAAAGTCCATCACAAAAATGGAATTATCTCTGCTTTTTGCTCAAAGTGTGGTGTTTTTGCAGAAACCTACCCATATTCAAAAGCTGATTACAAAAGAACCACTGAAGGTAGGATGAAACGGTTTTTTTGTTTGAAAGTAGAGGGTCTGTTCTTTCATTTGGTTTATTGTATGTTTATATATTTAAAGAAGAACATTTTCTGGAAGGCATTAAACTTTGGTGAAAATCATGAAAAACCTGGCGCTGGCTGGCAACTTTTTTAAAAAACGCTGGCGGTGAAAGAGTTAATAGCAGGGGACTATTTTCGGGCACTGCGTAATATCATTGCGCCTCCTGCAGCCATGGTACAGCAGCAAAGACCTTGATTATTACGCTGGAATGAAAGTACAGTTCCTAGCCATATCCTTTCGGCCTAGTAAATCGCAACTTTAAATTTTCCGTCGGTCTTAGTACACGATGCAACTGCAGAAGAGTCAAGTTTTAAATAGGAAAAACATTGCAATGCTTTGGTTATTTTAGAGCGATGCTAATGGTCTAATCAGATTCAATGGATTATGCTAAGCTATGCTAAAAGTGGTAGAGCCAGACCTGGAGGTCAGCTGAATGGATTCCAAAATTGTAAAAATCAAATGTTTAACTCTGTGGGAGCTAGAAAATTTGCATATTTTCAAAAAAAGTGGCGTGTCCCTTTAAGCTACGTTTCCCCACTGACCACCCTAACATCTCTAAACAGCCCAAAAGCTTCAGGATCACGGTCAGCCCTCACATGACATGACCTTAGTCTCTTCTCATGGGCTCACAGTCTGATTATCCATGACTCTGAATTGCTGACCTGACACGTAAGGAAAGTTCAGTGTTTCAGGTCAGACAGCATCCTGGTGTTTCACACATGATTAGCTGGAAACGTTTGCCCTTGCAAGAACAGCTTAAGACTGACACTTGAGTTAATGTAGAAAACCCCTGATATATTTGGGCAGAGATTGCACGTCCACATATCAGTATGACGGATTAAGAATTACGAGTGTAGAGGACAGTCATACAGGATTTATTTAAAGTCTCAAAGTAGTAGCCCCTACAAGAAAAGAGGAGTACGGACCGGTGCAATGAAGTGTGCAAGATTTCTCAAGGCTGAGAGTTTTGATCTACTGTAGTTGTAAATATTATCAAGATCAATTCACTTTACACACAGTGGTACACACCGTTTCTCACACGCCTCCTGCATTAGAGCATCATGGACATGTTAGTATCCATGTTGGACTTTTAACTTTCCAATTTCAATTCATCAGATAGTGCATAATGATGATACTTGAATAAATCTGTGATGCATCAAATGTTTTCCTTGTGTTGACTGGCGGCACGCTGTACAAATGATGAGACTAAATAAGGTGTACACGGCTGCTTCTTTCTCCAAGGTCAGTACAGCGCTTGTCATGCTTGTTTACACGTCTTTTACATCTCATCGTCTCTGAGCAATGGGTGAGACAGGCAGATGCGAGTATCTCATGGGCTCACCTGCAGTCGCTCTGCAAAACCAAGTCAGACTGCTGCTGAATGGCTAGCAGGTGCGGTGATGGTTAAACAGTCAAAAATGATGAAATCAACTGAACAAAACAGAAGGGAGGGAGGTTTGGATAAAAAGCCTGTCTATTTTTTTATAGAAGCAGCTGTATTTACTAGAAAATTTTGCCAAGACCCCGGTAGGAGACATATTCTGCACTTATGCCCAATCCGCAAGAGGAAAAGTCATATTCATATTCAAATACAAGCTTTAAATGTGTGTGGAAATGCCATCTCATATCCATATTCATAGCCGGTGTACAAATGGTGCATGTGGCTCTCTGAATCACTGATGTAACTGCTCTGCTATTCAGTTCGAGTGTAATTGGACCACCGCAGACGTTACTTCTTAAAATAGATAAAATGATAAGTAAAAAAAAGAGTGTAGGTTTTCCACAACTAATAAACAGCTTCTAAGACGTTTTTGCTCTAAAAGGTATTTGGACATTTGCATTAGATAACCAGTGTTGGGTGTTAGTTACTGTAATTTAATTTACTTTTTCCTTGAAAAAGTAAAGTAAGGGATTACTCTTATTACGGTGTATGAACTGTAGAATAATTATATACTAGTCAACATTTGAAGTGGATCAAAAAAGTTTATTAAAGTTGTCCTAAGACAAGAACGGGTATTAGGGATTGGTTTTATGTAAACTTTTATGAATGGTTTTGATCCACTTCGAATGTTGACTAGTGTATATAAAACAATGGTGGATTTAAAATAAAAAAGTAAAGTCTAAGGTTAAAATGCATTTCTGTGTATCCTTCTCACTTTAAAACCTTTTGGTGAGTTAATAAGAATAATGGTAACACTCTACTGTAGTTTTCAATTTACATTATTAACTGGTTGGTTATTAGCATTTATACCACGAAGCTGTTGAATGCTTTATTCTGATTGGCAGAGAAATGCTCCATGGGTGTTGATTATTTTTCAATAACCGCACACCTAACCTTTAAAATGTCTTAAAAATAGGCAACAGAGCATATTTTTGGTAACCGTGGTATAAGAGGAATAATTGACTGTGGTCCTTTGAATTATTAGAAAATAATGCATACCGCGGTGTAACGGCACAACGCATAACCACCTTGGGTGTGCATTATTTTGTTATAATTCAATGGCCCATCGTCAATTCCTAAGTATTGGGAATTGTTATTGTCATTATTCCTTAATAATATTACTGAAATATTGGCTGTTTATTAATACTTAAAAAGCACATATTAATGCCAGATTATGCAAAACCTTATTCTACATCCTTAATCCTTAATCTAATTCCTACCAATATTTAAACTTAACAATTACTTTACTAAGTATTAATAAGCAGTAATTAGAGTATATTGAGGCAAAAGCAGTTAGTAGTTAGTTAACAGTGAGAATTAGACTTTAAAAAGTGTGACTAGAATAATTAATGTATTTTTATATGATTTATTTGAGCCGTTTCAAGCATATCTTTGTATCATTTGCTAAATAGGATTAAGAAAGTATGAGTAATAAGTAATTAAAACAATTTTGGAGAGAGTAATTTGTACAGTAATTTAATTACATGATTGAAGATATAATTAATAGCTAGTAATTAATTATTTTTTGAGTAACTTACCCAACACAAAATAACATTTCTGTAAAGATACAGAAATGCACTTTCCAATCAAAACATTTAGCAAAACGAAAATCTCCATACAATGTGATGAACTATACCTATGTTTTTATTCTGTAAGGGGGATTAAAAATAATTTTTCACATTCCTAAGCCATTTCTATTTATTTCTATGCAGGATTATGACTTTTGTATTATCTAATGCAATTTAATTCAGTCAATATTAAGGGTGTAAACCCTCTGTATAAAATTTGTTTAATTTAAAACACGACAATATCAATTCCCAAAGGTAAAGACGATTGAACATTAAACAACAATCTATGGGACAGGATGTATAAATGAAGCAAAACAAAATTAATTTTGAAAATGAAATGCTCATTTTGTAGTTATGATCCAACAAACATCACATCTCTCATCTGAATGCTCTCGATCGGGTTTCGGGCACCAGATGCGTGGCTGTCAATCGCTTAATGAACTCGAGAGTTTGCGCGCGTCAGTGACGCTTCACAGCTGATACGGGGAAACAGCGGCCCCTGGGGGCCCTCGGAGGAACCGCAGGCAGAAACGCGTTCACTGCCAGAGCCGGACCATCAATACGGCTCTCAGGAGAATAAACCTGACATTTTTATCAGGGACACTGCTTATGATCCCTTAAGAATTGAGAGAATGCTGGGCACATCCTAATTATGTTAATAGCGGGTCTATTAAAAATGTGATATGAATTATATTAGGAATCGTCGATATCTGAGGGACTACGGCAGAATGGAGCAGCGAGGGAGGCAGGCTGTCAGCTCGTGGCTCTGAGAAGCTGTCAGAGAGAGAGAGAGAGAGAGAGAGAGAGAGAGAGAGAGAGAGAGAGAGAGAGAGAGAGAGAGAGAGAGAGAGAGAGAGAGAGAGGTTAGGAGCGCAGAAGAACGCATCTCCTCTCCAGATGGTGTTTTAAACGCAGACAGAAGGGTCATTAGACAGCACACCAGCTTCCAAACCAACACAAAAATAAACCAAAAACCGAGATGATGCGCGAAGAAACAGCACAGAATGCGTAACATCAGTTAGCAGGGAACGCGAATAATGTTTTTAACGGAGCGATTTTTCGAGTCGGGAGTTTAGGAGTATTAACGGGAAGATCTCCGAAGGACTCCGTATTCGACTCGCTTCTGGAGACGAGGACTTAAAGGGATTTACCAGAGACAAACAGTCTTCACTGCACTTCTGCTTGGTGAACCGAGGATCGATGACGATCATAAAAATCTAATTTCTTCGATACGTGAACTCGTGGAGGAATATAAAAACACATTGTGATTATTGTGTGTGTGTGTGTGTGAAATCAAAGCAAACTTTTTCTCTCTCAGTGCGTTTTGATGAAGAAATTTGTAAGGACGTTTTGACGTTTAAAAGGAACGTGATACCAAAGTCTCTCTACTTTAATACTGAAGCTCCGCTTTCTACGATATTTTTTTCAATTTCTTGAAACTGAATTACCTCAGAATTTTACGTCAAACCAACATCGCGTGCAATCCAAAGGAGTTCAGGACTGTCTTTTCTATAAAAGCGCTTTGATAAACTACATATTTATGATTATCCGTCATTTTGGAAAGTATTTTTATCAATGAGGATCGAGGCGTAATAATCGCCGCTGATTTCTGTATTTATTTTGGATTATTTTTTATTTATTTTTGCTACAAACACCCCAGTTTGACTTCGACCTTTACAAAGTAAGTGTTTTTGGTCTTTTTTACATAGTGTTTGTTTAATATCAATGTTTATTTCTGGAGTAGGCTATGCTGGACTGTTCCGACGATGCTTTCAACACAGGACAGGTGTACAGTAGCTATAGAAATTAAATAAGTTAAGTAACGCAAACATATTATTAGTTTTGTTACGATGTAAATTGATATGCTAGATATAAATATGTTTTTTTTAAACAAAACTATATCAAATTAGTAAAACAAATATTAATTTCTGTCAAACAAATGTAGGCAATTTCGAAATAAATCGTAGCGTACTGTATATACAAATTATAATAACGATTTCACGTCAATCGATACAATTACTATTATTAAAACATCTAGTTATCACTTAAGAAAATTGCTTATATTTAATTTTCCTTATTTTTAACACTTTTGTTATAAAAATTATTTCCAAAAAGCACTTATGTCAAAATTTTGTCAAAACATTGAAACCTCTGAATTTTAACTTTTGAGAAACTATCAAATCCTGTACAGTAACTATAGGTTTGGTATTGTCCCACTGCATCTATTGTTTCATATTTTTAAAGACAAGCATGCCATATTTAACTTGGATTAAGATCTCCTCTAATTAAACTGTTTTCATTATGAAGAAATAACAGCCTGCATGTTTCAGGACAGTAAAGCAGCAACAGTCTTGTAATGTCTGCACTTGTCCATTTAAATATGTTAAATCTCCTATGATCGTAAATGTGGTCTGGTGTATTATGATGAATTGTTCATTGCAGTCATATACCTGCCCATACATATAAATCCACTGATAGCTCAAACCACAATTGCTTTCCTGTTGCCCCATCATCATCTTAACTGTCCTTCAATAAAGCCCCATCAGCATATGTTGATCTTACTGGCCACTGCACTGCAAACCACCACTTTACTTTTCAATTGACCCTGGTAAAGATCAGCTAAATTATGAATGAAGAGATAGTAATAATTCTCCAAAGGTGAAACCGCGCTGTGACCACAAACCATCCCCAAACATTACCACCAAACAGCCCTTATAGCTTTTACAGGCGCATGTCCCTGCTGCGTGCACTAAAGCATCTCTGCTAAGAGAAAGCCAATTATTAATCTTATAGAGTGGTTATTCAATTAGATTTATATGGAGGTTGTCAGTATATGGGGTTGAGATAAATGGCTATGAGGTTGTGGTGCTTTGCATATAAAGATCTCGTTCGATGGGTTTTGACCAGAATCCTCTTGAGTCGGTGTTTGGTTAAGGGTGCACTTAAACCCTGATTTTAAAGATGCTCACAGTAGAAAGTTTTATTTTAGAAAAAACTATTTGCAATGACAGCAAAAAATAAGTATTCTTAGGTAAAAACATTATACATGAATATTGAGAAAGATCTGCATGGAAGGCTGAAATTGTCACATGGACATATGTCAGCTCGTACGGCTGTGACGCATCTTTAGTTTACTAGTAAAGGACACCCACTTTGAGGTTGTCCCCGTGTCACCATCTTGCAGTGTGGAGAGGGGACGTGGTGTGCGCTGGAGGTAATTATTGTAATTTGAGTGCAGTTCCAGGTGAAGTTTGCCGTCTCGTAATTAACGAGAGGAGCAGATGGCGGTGGGCGGAAGACGGGTGCGAGCAGCCGGCCGGCAGCTCAACGGGGGGAGGGAGGAAGTGAAATCTGAAGGGTGGGGTCAGGTAGTCATCCGTAAGCACAGCCACCTGATCGGTCAGGTACCCTAACCCTCGAGTAACCTTATGACACATGGTTGCCATGTCGTTACGGAGCACCTGTCAAAGTTTGGCAGAGAGAGAGAAGTCTTTCCTATTGCTGTCTTGGTGAGGGAGATTTGGGTTTATTAATTGATACTGTAAGTGATGCAGTGGTGGTTTTAAAAGACAATAGGGGGTGTACACTAGCGCCCAATGATAGCATCATTTATTTGCATTTTACATGACAATAATTGTGCATTGCACTTATTTGCAGCATGCAATAGGATGCAGGGATCTAGTATACTTTTACAGCATCACTCCACAACACCAATCCTTGAATCGGCCCTTTAAAAACATGGTGCATTTGGATGTATGCCAGGTTATAATGCTCTTCTCCATCTGACTGGAGATATGATCACTCGAAATGTGCACAAACGTTTCTTTTAAACAAAAATGTGTTTAATGGCTGCCAATTTTATTGCGACACGGGAACTGTTGTGCTTATAGAAATACAAGTCCAGTCGATCCAATGTGAAAAGAGTGTCTTTGGTGGTGGGGTGAGTTATGCATGCGCTTGCAACACGTAATAAGCTGTTATACTCACCCAAGTGCAGGTTGTAGTCTAATCTGTCTTGTGTTGATTTTATATCTCCCCTATAAATGAATTGAAATAAAGTCAGTTAATAATCACGCAGTATAACTGGATTAGCTCATCATTTATTCCCACAACAAAAAATTGTGCAATCCAAAAGAAAATTCAGGACACGCAGTTCGATTCACACTGGAATTGCCATCCAAACAAGTAAACACACAATGTTTCTAATTCCTAATGCAGTAATGTTTTGAGCGATTACATAAGTCCAGAGCAGGTGGGGACGGACCTGGGGAGGTGTTTGTACCTGTTTGTGAGATAATTCTTGCTCTACATTAGCTGACAGTGAAAGCATTATGTGTCATTTATATCCCGGTGTGAACAAAATGAATATCAGGCTGAGGAAACGATTTTGGATATTTTCCTTTATATCCTTATTTCCAGTGCCATGCTGATCCATAACTAGTCATGCGTAAGGTTTCTGCCTTCAGTCCATGAGACAGAGAAATATGTATTACAAGATCAGCCCAATCTTATAAGCAGTCATCTCTGACTGACAGCCCAGTTAAGTGCGTATTTAGGGTGTGTTTTTCGAGACATACATATCGCATCCAACCGTACGATCCCAAAAGCCCGTCCGGCCGTCCTACCGTGGCAACCCCAGGCTCCGGGCGGGAGTGCCAGCGAGAGCACGCAAGGGGGCAATCGCCATGGTTTCAGGCCTGTTTATCCTTGCAAACAGTGGGAAAGAACACAGCAGTGCGGTGAGCACATGTGTTTGACATTACTGTGACATGGCGTCTCTCTCGGGAGAATGGGAATGTCAGAGAGCAGAGAAGCCGGCCAGCTTCCAAACATCTGGGGTAACAAAAAAACACATTTACTCCAGATTTTAGGAGCTGGGAGTTTGCTTCGAGACGAGAGAGTACCACATTACAATCAAATACACTCGCTCTTCTCCTCCTTCCTCCTGTTCTCATCCCATGTGTTGTCGACCTATAATGTATTTGTATATATTGATGCAATTTGTAAAAAAAGAGTCCTTATGTACAGCACAGGGCTCAACATGGACTGCCCGGTGGCCTGGGGCAAGCATGAAAGACATTCGGGCCAGTAAAAAGTATTGTCAGTGTCGGCCCAGTGCTTCACCCTCAGTCACTAAAATATATTTTCATCAATGTATATTATTTAACATATTGGAAGCAGACATTTACTAGGGTAAAACACGACGAAAGAAACAATACAATATTTTGCACAATTTGCTGTCATGTTACAGGTAAAGCAGAAAGCCTTTTTTCGTTGGAACATGTCTGTTGTATATGTATACAATTATATTTGACTTTTGAATAATTTTTTTTAAATATGTGACACTAAATTTTTTTATTGGGGCCAATGCAAATTGTGGCAGGGCAATCGAAAACCTGAACCACTGGCCCGACTGGGCCAGTATAATTTTTTTGCATTGAGCGCTGCAGTATAATGCATTATATGGTACTAGGGCAGCATAATATATATATATAATAGGGCTGGGTAACGATTCAAATGTTCCAGATCGATTTGATTTCGATTCACAAGCTATCAAATAGATTCGATTTCGATCCTCTTTTCTATTTTCGGTACAGCTTTTTTGTCAATTTTTATACTTGAAGACTAGTAATTAGATTAACATTAATCTTACGTTCAATATTTGCAAAAATAAATATAGGAAAAAAATCGATTCGTGGCCTTTGAGAATCCATTATGAATCGGCCACTTAAAAAGAACGATTAATCGAAAAATAGATTTTTTTGCCCAGCCCTAATATATAACGTAATTATCAAAATACACGCATTTGGCAATATGCATATCATAATTTTATTACTTTCAAAGATTGTATATAGTCAAACATCAACAATCAGAGAGAATGTAAAATGTTGTTTTAATATGATTTTCAGTTTATAAAGTTCAAATTTAGTTATCGCATGTTTGTGTAAGAAGTAGTTCTTAACTATCTTAGGACGTACCAGCAGGTCTCCAAACGGTTGTATGAGCAACATGCAAAACACAACCACAGATCTCCATTTAATGTGACATTTAGGGTGAACTCTTAAAAATCTTTCAAAGATTCAGAAGCGTGAACCTTGACCCAAACTCGAAATTGGCAGCGAGTGATTTATTCTCAGAGGCACCATTGAAAGATCAATACAAATACTCCCAAAAATTGCGTAAAGCCAGCCAATCAATTGGAGATTGTAAGAAAACTCCTATTATTTTTGTGTGCGTTACGCATCGCAGCCATACCCACGACTCCTCAGGCTGCTGGTTCACCATTTCTTCATAATGAAAATCTGATCTAATAGGAGACATTATAAAGCTCACGGGCTCCCGCTGCGAGTTGGCTTGTTTCATTTGGATGATACTTAAACTCTCGCTTAATAAGAAAGGGGGAGATAGGTCCTCAACAGGAGACCAGCTGCAGTGGTGGAGGGGTTTATTAATCAAACTGTGGAAGTTCATATCGCTGCGATAAAGCCAGTTTATCTCGCTCTTTCTCTCTCTCTCGCCCATAGCTAGTTAGATATCAGTTTTGAGTGGTAACTAAAGAAATGAAGTTGTTATTGAGCCTTACACACACTCGTCCAATTCTCCTCACAATGATGTTGAAGTATCGAGAGTGGGTTTTGGGATGGAAGACGTAGCATGTGCCGTTTTTGCACAAATTAAAGCAGGCGTTATCTCATGGAAACAGAAGCGGAGCGCTGGAATGTTCTGTCATTCTTGAAATGGGTTTGAGCGAAGATTCAGTCTCTTGTGTCTAACACGGGGCTGTCCTCCGATTATTCATCGTTCCACACCCAGGTATCAAACTTGATGTTTAATTTTCATCTAGAAAAAGTGAGTGAAATAGGATTTGTCCAAGAATGTCCTAGATTAATGGATGAATATATAAGAGGTTGTTGCTATAAATTCCTGTAGGGATTTGTGCTTATTTCGAAAGCTACACATTCACTTTTAAACTGTAAGATGCCCCGTCTATTATTTCCATACTGGAAAGGATTTCGAGAGAGATTGTATGGCAGATGTGTATGGGAACTAGAGATAAAGATGCAAATGACAGATAAGAATTAAAAATGAACAGAAATATTAATAACAATAAAGATCATAAGGGGGTGCCCATATAGTTTTTTTACACAAAACATATCTGATGTGCCAAATTAACCCCACAAACCATCTTTAAGACTTTCATATGGCTCTCAACCGTTATTCTCTCATCCCACAAGCATCCAGTGGTTTGTTTTTCTGACTCGCTGTGAATGAAGTAAAGGCGATACCTGTCAGCGCTGCTGTTTAACACATCACTGTGAGTGGCAATGAAGCATCAAATCCAAAGACTTTATTCTGTCTGATGAATTTTCAAGGACATGCCATTTCTTTTGAAGGTTTGGGATTGTGTATTTGTTGTAGTCTTAACTGTATGGAAAAACTGAAAGACAAAAGCACAAAAAAGTTGGACAAGGGAGGTACAAAACACGTAATTGCCAAGGTACATGCATACATAGGAAAAACGTATCATGCGAAAACTCTTTTGCTGTGTCATAACATAATAGGTTTTAGAAATTGTATCCTGGAAATGTAATAGTATTATAGTGTTAAATTAAAGTACCGCAGTATTACCGTCACCGCAATGTACCTTTATAGTACTAGACAACATTAATAAATGTATACCTGTGGATCCATTCAGATTATGCATGTGTCTTTACAGGAGTTTGTGTATGTTATGGGCAGTTTTCAGTCTTTTGTGCTTCATAAATCAGCAAGCTGTAATGACAACAGCCAAAGCAAACAAGAGCAATACTGCAGCTGGCCATAGCAAGAGAGAGAGAGAGGAGAGAGAGCAGCTGTCAGGCTCGGCATCGTGCACCTGTCACACGGGAAGTCAGGGCCTGCCACTATTTCCTGGATACGCCTCCTCAGTCAAACACTTCTGCTGTTTTCTCAGAGGAAATATAGAGGAGAGAGAGCGAGACCGAGAATTTTGTCTGAGAAAAAGAGGAACAGGGCGAGTTAGATATAAGCATGCAAGTTAATATATAAAACACTTTAAACCCATTTTAAACTACATTAACCAACAATAGAATATAAAACATGATTTTTTTACCCACTTATATTTAATTTTTTTCTTATCTGGAATTTTGGCCCAACCCCTGGTGCACAGCATACTACAAAAATGGAATAACGATTTTTATCCAAAGCGACCCATGGTGCATTCAAGCTAGTATGACCTTTTGCGCTGCTAACGCAATGCTCGACCAACTTAGCTACAAGAAAGGAAAATGACGTGGACCTGAACAGGTAACGGTCACCTGTGTGACAGGAAGTGACATCACTGCTAGCACAGTAACAGATGGTAAGCATGGTGTTATAGCTTCATGTTTTTCTTCCAGTCATCTGAGCAGTGGATCTGTGTGTGTGTGTGTTTGGCACGCGTCCTCTTTGTTTGTTAGGATTGTCAAGGCGGGTCCTCCGGAGGGCTCCTGTGTCTAATTCCCCAGCCGCCCCTCACGCTGCCTGTATGCAATTAACAGAGTAATTAAAAGCTTGATGAGCTAATTGGTGTTGGGTGAAGCTGCAGGTGTTTTGATTGGGGAGCTTGTTTGTGGAAGTGTGGAGAGCAAACAGATTTCTGTCATTGATCGCTTTGGCTCTTTACCCCCACTAATAAAGTAATACAGGAGTTTAGGGTAAGAGAAGATGGAACAACTGTTCATCAGCTTCGGCGGGGAAAACCGTAATCACTCTGTAACTATGGCTGAAGGATAAGCAGGTGGATGGACATGATAGATGGATATATAGACAGAAAGAAAGAACGACAGACAAGATAGATATATGGACAGACAGACACGCTATATAGATGGATGGATGGATGGATAGATAGACACAATGAATAGATAGACACGATAGATAGATAGGCATACAGACAGACAGATAGATAAACACGAAAGACACAATAGACAGACAGACATTATAGATAGATGGATGGATGGATGGATGGATGGATAGAAACGACAGACAGACAGACAGACAAACACCATAGACTGACAGACAGACACAATAGATAGACAGACAGGATGGATAGATAGACGGATAGAAAGACAGCCAGACAGACACAATAGACAGACAGACAGGATGGATAGATGGACGGATTGAAAGACAGCCAGTCGGACAGACAGACAGATGGTAGAAAGACAGAGAGACACAATATACAGCCAGCCAGACAGACAGATAGATAGATAGATAGACAGACAGACAGACAGACAGACAGACAGACAGATGCAATCGACACAGACAGACACGAATAGATAGAAGGATGGATAGATAGACACAATGAATGGATAGGCATACAGACAGACAGACAGACAGACAGACAGATAGATAGACTGGATAGATAGATAGATAGATAGATAGATAGATAGATAGATAGATAGATAGATAGATAGATAGGACACAATAGACAAACAGACATGATAGACACAATAATAGACAGACAGACAGAGACAATAGACAGACAGAGACGATAGACAGACAGAGAGGATAGACAGGTAAACACAATAGACATACATGATAGATACATGTAGATATATAGATAGACAGACAGACAGAAAGACAGACAAGATGGATAGACGGACGGATAGGTGGATGGATGGATGGATGGATGGATGGATGGATAGATAGATAGATAGATACACAGACAGACAGACACGATAGATAGACAGACAGACAAGATAGATAGACAGATGGATGGATGGATGGATAGACTGATGGATGGATGCACTATTGGATGGATGGATAGATAGATAGATAGATAGATAGATAGATAGATAGATAGATAGATAGATAGATAGATAGATAGATAGATAGATAGATAGATAGATAGATAGATAGATAGATAGATAGATAGATAGACGCGAATAGACACAGACAGACACGATAGATAGAAGGATGGATAGATAGACACAATGAATGGATAGGCATACAGACAGACAGATAGATAGACAAGAAAGACACAATAGACAGACAGACAGATAGAAAGACAGACAGACAGCTAGACCGACAGACAGACAGACAGACAAGATAAATAGATAGATAGACAGATGGATAGATAGAGTGGATGGATAGATGGATAGACCGATAGAGAGATAGATAGACAGACAGACGCGATCGACACAGACAGACACGATAGATAGACGGATGGATAGATAGACACAATGAATAGGCATACAGACAGACAAACAGACAGACAGACAGATAAACATGAAATACACAATAGACAGACAGACAGACAGAGAGATGGACACAATAGACAGACAGAGAGGATAGGCAGACATGATAGACAGACAGGGAGACAGACATAATAGACAAACAGACACGATAGACAGACAAGATAGATACCTGTAGATAGAGAGACAGACAGACGTATGCATCGTTTAGAGAACACAATATAAAAGCATACAGTCTTTTTCTCCCTTCCTTCTTTAGTCTTTTCTTTTTCTTGGGCATTCTAGCTTTCCCCTGTTGTTCTCTCTTTAACTGACAGATGTGTTGGTGACGGCTGTATGCCTGCGGTGCTCCTGGTCCCCAGGTGTTCGAGCTGTGTGTGTGTGTATATGACAGTTATTGATGTTCAGGTGTGTGAGCTCAGAACAGGGACACACAGTAAACACAACCACAAACTCAACCGTTAATGCAGGCAACTCAAAAGAACAAAAAAACAAAACAAACGCAACACGTTTGCAGCAGGGCGGAGGGACGCAGCCCAGCCTTACTGTGAAGGGTGGAGGTCTTAAACTACGAAACCCTCTTCTTCGTAGTTCTGCACTGACATACGAACCTAAACATAAAGCATGTGATTTTGCGAATCTGTGGCCGTAGCCTAGCATCTGCAGCCTGCCTGGTGCCCTGCGCTGTCCTAACACACTCCAGATGGGCCGAGCTGGGGAGTTGTTCTTGGCACGTCCCGGATCGGCTGAATGTCACAAATACTTTCCTTTATTTAGGAATGGCCCGAGCCGAGCGGCCGAAAGAGAGCGAGAGGGAGAGTGTATGGCCCAGCTTAATAACATCTGGATTTTATTAGCAGACATGGAGAGAAATATGAAAAGGAAGTTTTTTCTCACTTGCCTTTTGGGGAAGCGCTGGGCTTTCCAGAACACCGACCGCTGATGACGCCTTCCCTGTGGAGCACAGATGGCATCGAGGCTGCAGTACAATTATACGAATAACCACAATAACATTTAACCGACAGAATAAGTGTAAAAGTCATGATGAAAAGACCAGGTAGCTTGTTTTGGGTACTGGCGTATGTGGGTGTTCCCCACAAGGTTCTTAACTAACATAACCAGCAAGACTTCCTTGGCATCACAAGATCTGCTACGAGACTTTCTTTAACTAATCGATTAAAGAGAGCAGTCTTTTGATTAACTACCATTTTATGGATCAATAGATAAAGACCGAGACAAAGTTTCTTTGACTGGAATGTTGTACCAAACCAACAAGAATATTCATAAAGTGTTATGGTCCAGATAAAAATCTCTTACCCAAGAGAACCGACTGAGACTCGAACGTCTGCTTCCCATAGCCAGATGGAGATGAGAAACTCGTTGGAGCTGTGACGAGAGAAAACGTTTACACTATTTGACGCGCTCTCTAACCATACTGCGGTTTAACATGCAATATTTTTGGTGACCTTCAGCATTCTTTCCCACACAAACATATATTCGACTGACTCACACTGACACATATACATGTACAGGGTCTCACGGGTCCAGCCATTTAGCTTGTGATTAAACAGGCATTTATTGCGATCTTAATGTTTGTTTTCTCAAAACATATTTGTTCAGCTGAACATGCATGCTTGGTGTCACACAGTGTTTATATATGTGTGTGTTTTAATCCATGAATTGAACATCAGTTTGAGATAAGGTCTTTTCCCACCATCATAGACTTTAACAAGTGATGGATTACATAAAGTCCACATAGGTAACTACTATAAATCAGACAATTGAGACTTGACTTACAATGGGGGTTTTGCGCAACAAACTAAGTAAAAAAACAGGTCAAATCCCTTCTGGTCTTTTTGTCAATGTTTCATGCATGTTTTACTCAAGATGCCTTCAAAGAAGCTACCAAAGATAAGCACAAGTAAAGCCCACGCAAATATAGATTATTATTCTAAAGTTGTAGTATTTTGCTACTTCTCACTGATATTTGGATACTAAAACAGAATAAATGCAACGATCTAGCTAGCATATCCGGTTTCCGGTTTGATGAGCGGAAAAAAGCCCATTCATTGTTTAAAGCTTCTAAGATGACAAAACTATGGTCTAATAAACGTAAAAACTGTAGCAAAACATAGTTTTTTTTAGGTAAAACATTTTCGACAATGTTTTGGTCTACGGTATTTTATTGTTTTCTAAACAGTGACAATAAAGATCTATTCTTTAATTCTCAGTATTGAATTGCATTAGATTTCTACATTTCTTTAAGAACATTATGACGTGGGCTCACACCAGCCGCGTTTAAGGCGTCAAATTCGCGTCTGCCTCGCTAGTTTGCCGCTTGACCATTTTGAGTTTAGTCGCTTCATCCGTGCCTCATGGGAGGGGCTTCTGCGACTCCGCTTGCTTCCTGAAATCACGTCACTACTAGAGCAAGCTCCTGATTGGTTAGTATGTTTTTTCCGCCAAAGTTCAAATTTTTTAACTTGCGGTTTGCCACGGCAACACTCAATTCGCGCCATTCTCGCGAACTAGATCCGTGAATGAGATGGAAATGCGCTAAACGCCTCATTCGGGCCGCGAGACATCCAGACACGCGTCACTCGCGCTTGCCGCCTCTACAGTGGCTGGTGTGAACACAGCATTACACTGCAATCGTTGCATTGCATTCTGGGATAGCTGCAATTTATATACGTGATGTCCTAGATTCTGGCCAGAATAAGGTATTTTAAACCCTTTTCACACAGTGAATTGATCCCAGAAGGCTGCTATAAAATTGCCATTGGTGTGAACGCAAACACATCCCTGGATTAATCCCAGAATGGGGAACTAGAACATGCCCTGTGTGAACAAAATCCGGGACTAACGCCATGAGGGGTGTATCGTAGTGATGACGCATGTGTCATTGCATTGACATGCAACTCTTTGACCGGAGATTTTAAATGCAGATCAGGGAGCTTTCCACGCTAAAGTTAAGTTCGTAGACCATCTTAAAAAAAAAAAACTACGCAATGCGCTAGTTTTTGATCAAACAATAAAAAAACGCACGAGTGTGGTTAATCTCGAGAGAAATCACAAATAATAAGCAAACTTAAGATACTGCCTAAAATAATACACAAAGTGCACAATTACAATAACATTACATGTCACACCTTGAGGTTGCATGTCTCTATGGGATCTTTACAGGATGTGTGAATGAAACCACAGTGTGAATAAAATGATCCCAGGACAAATTCCTGGACATAATTCGTATATTTTCCAGAATCTCTGTGTGAAAAGGGCTTTGAAGGCACCTAAATGACACTTTGAGTAGGGGAGTTCACAAGTTTAACATTTACAATAATACACTACTTACAAACACTCCTACAAAGACCACTTGGGTTTGATGACAGTCTCGTGTCCATCTCGCTCTCGTTTTGATGTTTGATGATTCGGGCGACGATGAGCAGAGCTGGGGAAAGGGATTGCGGATGGACGGGTCATGAAGTGCCGTCGAGGGCTGTAATCCTGCTGTTTTGATGAGAGGCCTGTGTTTGTGTGGACTTGGCAGCGGCCTGATGGAGAGCAGATGTGAGGAGGCAGGCGGTCGGGCACAGAGCCAGAGCAGCTGGGAGAAATTAAAAACAACAGCATTCCTAGAGACTGGGGGAATTACAGTGAAGGAGGGGGGAGATGATGCAGGGACAGTGAAATAAAACCATGTGATGAGAGAGAGGATTTGCATTGTGTCTCACTTTACACACGTTTACCTAGTTACCTGTCAATATTGTGTGCATTAAATATTTGTAAAAATATTGCTTTCGATTCATGAATAATTTTTACCGTGAGAAAATCTTTGAGTCTACCTAAATAAACCCACACATCTTATAAACGGTCTAGATCACTGAAAGCAAGATTCTTGGCTTGTCATTATACGACGAATTCTTGTGTGTTTGGATCTTTTACCAAAAGCAAATGTCTGATTTCCACACGCTCCAAAAAAAGCTGTGGAATTACAAACTGGAGCGTTTCTGCGGCGCACGTTTTTTTTTCTCAATCTGATTATAGCGCTCGACAGCAGATGGGCCAGGTTAGTTTTAGCATGCAGACATCAAGCACGCGGTTCGAAGCGAGAGGCTGCTTCATTACGGGGAAAGAGCATTAAACATCCCGTCACACATCTGCAGGAGATCTGTTCATAACACACTGAATCTATCTGCCTTATTGATCTCTCAGCACGACTCCTCTGTCTGATAGAGATATGATGTGATTGACGAGTCCGTGAGTGGGTTTTTGAAACGAAAATGAACATTTATTGCTCAGCGGTTGGTCTTTCGTCGCTCTGGAGAATCAATGGAGTTGTTTCAATCAAGCATCGACGATGTCTCGGATGTTCCTGCTAAAATACCTTCAAATGAGACACTATGAGAGTACAGACCTATTAAACAGACATGAATGTGATAGCTCAGCCGATTTGGTTTTACTTTAAAATAAAATCTCTAATGTTAATTATTTAAGAACTGTTTGATGCTATGCAAATCTACAATTTATTTCCTAATCAATGCTGTTTTGGACAAACGCACGAGATGGGTCAATATATATTTGTGGGCAGATGTACTGTATAAGCCAGATGCTCAGGCTTTGAGGAGAAAGAGAAAGGGTCTTATGTTTTACATGGTATGCCACAAGTTCTCCTGGACATTATGGAAGCACAGATGGACATGGTAGGGGTCATACATTGACTTTCTAATCTATTAAAGTGTGTGTCCATCCTTAACATTGGTGAAAGGGACAGACGTGACTTTCTCCAGCTTGTGTTGTCTCTTTCACAGCACTTTCCCTGAACTCACTCCAGTCCGGTCATGGCAATTCCCAAAATCCCTTGAGCGAGCGAGTGAGCGGCTCCCTAAAGAGCAAATTAAAAGTAGTGATTATGGTCTGTTTTTCTGTCAGAAGTCACATTTGGACATTTTAAACCAGCAGTCTTGGAAGGAAATGGATGAAAAACATGTTGTATATGCACTGCAAAAAATGATTTTCAAGAAAAAATATCTAAAAATTCTTAAATTAAGATGATTTTTCTTGATGAGCAAAACGACCCAAGAAAATAAGTCTAGTTTTTAGATTGAAAATATCAAATTCAAGTGATTTTGTGCATAAAACAAGCAACAAAAAATCTGCCATTGGGGTAAGCAAAAAATCTTGAACATTTTTCTTAAACACTAAATTCAAGAAAAAAATGCAGGAAAAATTTGCTTACCCCCTTGGCAGATTTTTTTGCTTGTTTTATGCACAAAATCACTTAAATTTGATATTTTTGGTCAAAAAACTAGATTTATTTTCTTGGGTCGTTTTGCTCGTCAAAAAAAAACATCTTAATTTAAGAATTTTTAGATATTTTTATATTGAAAATACTAAGATTTTTTTTTCTTGAAAATAATTTTTTGCAGTGTGATAATCTTTCAATTTGCTATCTAATATCAGTAAAGGGCAATGCTAACTTTTTAACGGATTACCAGCAAAAGTCTGATACTCAGACTTTTTTACAGTATAGCTTAGTGTAACAGCACTTTGTTAGCAACAAAATATCATGGGTTTAAACCCAGTGGCGGCTCGTGACTGCTCATCCGAGGGGCGCAAATTCAAAATATGTGTTTGTTGCGTCATGTGAACCATGTGCATCATGTGTTTTGTCAAAATAAGTGCCTGCTGCACATGTGCAAAACCGTTTATGATAAAAGACATGCTCATGTTAACAAAATACACGCAAGACACTCCTTTAACAGTAAAGTCTGATTACGCATGAGATTATACGAGTATCTGGCAAATGTAAGCGTCTCTTTTATCATAAACCCTTACTTATTTTGACCAGACATGTGATGCACATAGGATCTCTTAACGCGCAGAACACATATTTTGAAATAAGGAACCACACACATGATGGGCTACATACATGTTGTGACGAACTTCGCATCGAGCGTCCTCAAAAAAGAAGTCACTGGTTGCCACTGTTCAAACCTACATACATGATAAAAAATATGCATACCTTGTTATGCGCCGTAGAGTCTGCCAAATGCGCAAAAAATTTAAAATGTACTAAAAATTAGCCTGGCATTACTATTTCGAGAGATTGATATCAGCTAATGCCTGTGCCAGATAAAACAGACCTGACAGTTTGTGACAGTATGCTGACAGATTTGTAAACAAATAACGCCTTTGGGTATTTTTAGTTTTTAAATACTTTAAGTGATATTTGTATACACTGCAAAAAAAACTAAGTTAGGACTAAACTAGTGGATAGCCTCGTAGCTTACAGACACTGACTGAATGCATCAAGACTTCAAGTTTGATTTCTTTGGGTCTTGTTGACGTGATGCTGGTTGACCTGGGTTTGTTTAATGGTCCCTTTGAGCCTACAGCTGCTGAGGTGAGCAACAGATGGACGGTCAGGGCGTTCGGCGAGATCTCTTTCTACCTGTCTACATTTGGCAATGACAGGGAGAGCAATGCATGGAGCGGTGCAGTGTTAACCCCACACAGCAGGCCAGGCCTATTTTCGTCGCTGTGGCATTAGTCCTAATACCTTGTTATGTTTATTGCTCCAGGGGCACCAAACGGTTGATATTTAATGAATTTAGATTGAATTTGTACTGGTTTTGTTTTGTTATTGTTAATGCTCAGAAAATGTTTTTCAGTCATTTTGCACTTTTCGTTCTTAGCATCGTTTTAACATTTAAAGTGCTTCATTTCAAATGTTTGTTCTGCACGCAGTATAAGATTTTTCTTAGCAGTTTCTTGCAACTGGGTCTTAGATACGTTTCTTTTTCTCGTACTCCTGGAAAAGCAAATAGCTTTTATTGCAGCGATAGCAACAACATGAAGAGCAAAATATGTAAAAATTTGCACTACATGACTTTATACAGTACGTCAGACGATCACTGTGCTGTTCAGACTACTTGACTTGCTTTCTGTAAATCTGGAGTCTTGAAGTTGTTGAGGTGTTCACACTACGTGATACATGAATGGTACTCTGTCACACAGCGTCTCTATCTGGTCCCCAAACAACGTTTTGTCACGAAAAAACATGCAAGATTTGGAATGGGAAATGACGCAAAACAACACGTGAAACAGGAATTGTTTCTTTGAAAATGTATGCATTTTAAGTTATTTGCACAATGAAAAACCCTAAAAAAGGAAAAACTAAGAATACGGGTGAAATAATTAATCAGCATATGGGTACCTCAACCCATGCCTTGCTCTCATTGGCTGTAGCTCATTGCGAGACGTGACATCACAGGATGTTGACTCAAGATATTTACCATGCTAGATATTTGTCTGGCGTTGGCAAGACCTCAGTGGCTCGCCACCAAGCATCTTTGATGCACCCTTGACTTGTTCACACGTAAAGTTTGGCAAGCGCTGATTTTCCCCCGATCACAGCCCGACCTGTTGGGGAGCTCAATATCGAAATCTGGCTTAAAATCCGGTAGTGTGATCTAGGCGTTAGGTTTGTAATTTTTGCTAATTCTGTGTATTCTTAAGCTAAGATGTCTCCTAAAGTTAAGACCGCTAAAAAAATAAATAAAGTTTCGCACTTGTAAATGTGACATTGTTCATGTGTGTTCATCTAGCACAGTAATTATTTTCTTGCCTTAAGCGGCATTTTCGCTTTCATTAAAAAAACGAGAAATATCGAATCACGATTAGGACACGCTATAAAACCCATTAAAAAACACATCAAAACACCTTCCCATTGTCAAGAGCCTCAGCATGTCCCTGTGCTGAAGCATGTCACTCTCTGCAGCTGTCACTCCACTAAGGTCGAGCACCAATTATCTGGCTGTTAGTAGTTTGGCTGTGACCCTGTACGTTTAGTTATTTTTGCACATGACATCTCGGCCGGGTGGGGGCTTTATCCGAACATGGCCTGGGCTGGTGCCCTGCACACGGTCCGGGTGTTTCGGGAGGTCTATCTGACTGAAGGTGACAGTGGAGAGACATGCAGGCAATCTACAGAGATTGACAGCAGAGACAACAGGCGCCTGCTGCTAAACACATACTTCTCACACACAACAGTAACACATGCGTATGTATGTGCCATGGTATTACTGCGTTATTGAAAATATACAATGGTAACACAATACAGTATAGTTTTAGACATATAAAGTGGAAATACCACATTTTGGACATGTACTATGGTAATACCATATTTACCTTGTAGTACCCTATATGGCAATATCATGGTACCAAATATATAAAAGTATCACCATATCATCATCTCATCACTTTGGTGCATTAGATGTGGCACTGTACATTACTGAAAGGCAACACTGTCATTTTTGTGAAAGGGAAACATACAGGTGAGTTATGGGGCAGCAGTGGTTCATGTAGGTTGTCTACAAATCGTAAGGTTGGTGGTTAAATCCCAGTTCCACCTGACCAAGTGTCGAGGTGTCCTTGAGCAAGACACCTAACCCCAGCTGCTCCCCACGAGCTGGATGGTGCCTTGCATGGTTGACACCACAGTGGGAGTGAATGGGTGGCAAATTGTAAAGCGCTTTGGATGGCCATTGGTCTATAAAAACGCTTTATAAATGCAGTCCATTTACCATTTATGAGCATATAGACGGTATGCGGCAATCGGCAGAATCGCCACGCGGCTACAGCTTTTTTGTGTAGTGGAAGGTTTTGTGCAGCATTTAGTGCAAAAACATTTATCTTCAACGGCACCTGCCGCGAAGAGCCGTATTCATGGAAGGGGCAGGATTTTGGGTGCACATGCAAGGGGCGCCAAACGATTCCACCTCGGTAACCGCCCCATTTTGCCGCTTTCCGCACATCTCTTATTGAAAATTAACTAGACACTCACAGGTGCTGCGTACAGTGTGAAACGCCCATTACACATGCAAAATTGGAAAGATAATGATGATAATATGTTTCATTACATCGATCAGGACTCACTGTAATAAACAAGCTTCTGTGTTGTGACATCTTAAACTTGCTTCTTGAAGACAGAAGCAGGTTGAGCTCAGCATCTGTGAGCTGTCACCAATGATGTTGTGTTGGCTGTGACAGACACATAGACAAAATACTAAGCTGTGGAACATACAGTATGTACGATATGTAGGTGTATATATCACCTACACTGATACTTTTTGGATATTTTATAGTTTAATACCTTTGGCACAATTTCACAACAAACCAATAGTGTACGATTGGGGAGGGGCTACCTCAAAGGATGTTTATGTGAAATCTCTTATTTATTTCTGCGACAGATTTTTGGTGGGAATTGCACACCTTGACACGAAATATTGGCAGAACAGTAGCAACCGGCACACAACCATGTCAAGGTGCTCACAGCACAAAGGCATTACCACATGACAAGCGGACGAGAGTGAGAACAGGCTTGCCATGTTTGGTCCCGTAGCGAGGCGGAGACGAAGGTTTGTGTTAACGGTGCCTTGTTGAAGTGTCCAACCCGTGATGGACAGCAGCAGATCCAGCTGCACATGTCACCGGCTGTCAAACGGCCATCCGTACGGCGGACATGAGCGGACAACAGGCGGGCGAAAAGGTTTGAGGGCGCTGATGGGGGGGTCCCGTCAGTAGCAGCTGAGTGAGAGAACAGGTGTGACTGGATGTTTTCAACAGCAGTGACATTTACCCTCTACTTCGCTTTGCCAAAGCCACACTTTATCTCTATCAGTGAGATTTACTGCTATGAAATATTATAAGTCTGTCTGAACGCTTTGCTAAAGGGAAACTGCTGGGAAAGAATGTCACGCGTATGATCCTGCAAAGCGAACAAGACACAACATATGCGCCAAACATGATACGGTTCGAACGAGTGCCGGAGATATCCGACATCAAGAATATAACTGTGTTTGGGTTAAACCTGTGGTGTAGTGGTGCTAAAATGAGCTATGGGTTTTTGTGTAGCTCAATTGCTAGAGCGTTGCGTAAGCAGTGCAAAAGGTCATGGGTTCGATCTAGTGCTGCACAATTAATCGCATCGCAATCGCAATGTCAGCCTGTGCGATTATATGACAGCAAAATGTTGCAATTATATTAAATAAATAAATGTGTGGACTTGTTAACACAAACTTTCTGATAACAGTTTGATGATTTTTCTTGCTGTTTAAAAAAAAAACGGACAAAAAAGGCAGTGCACGTGTGGCATGCACGTGTGTGGCGTGCGTTGTCACTTGTGTGTGCGCAGCGCGGAAATACCAGAGCGAAGATGGATGCAGAGGAGATTGACAGTGATCTGGTTGCCGAAAAAAAACTCTACGTCTGTTGAATGGCGGTATTTTGGATTTAGGATTACTGACACTGAGCAATTGCTACATCACGTGGCAATACGAAAACATTTCTAGTTTTACAAATACACATTTTAGCATTATCCCTAAACTGTGTGTGGATTTTCCTTAAAACCCATCAAGTTGACTCATGATACCATGTATTATAATCGTAATCGCACATCGCAATATTAGCACCAATAACCGCAATGGGAAAAATTACCCAAATCGTGCAGCCCTAGTTCGATCACTAGGGAACACTGATAAAATGTATACTCTGTAATGCACTTTAAGTGGCTTTTGATAAAATGCGTAAATGTAAACCTTGGTGCTCATGTTGTCATGTGTTGGTTTATAAACTATTGTTGTGAAAATCGAATTACCTAGAAAAGTTACACGTAGTATCATTCATGTCCGTAGCGCACATGGTGCGGATTACACAATGAGTATGCATGAGTAATAGCAAATCCCGACTTCGGGCCAGATCCGCACCAGAGCTGCCGAATTCGGTTCAGATTTGCTGTGGATCTGGCCCAGCATCGTATGCTGTCTGGGATTCTTATATTTATATGTATATAGTGACACTGTACAGATAATTACACTGTCATATACAGGCTATGTTGTCTGATCGAACACACTTGCTTGATCTTTGCAGGTAGACCAGCACAGAAGGCTGAAACGATGCCAGATTCACCTGCTGATGTCAAAACCCAGCCCAGGTCGACTCCGCCCACAATGCCACCTCCACCCCCAGCTGTCAGCCAGGCAGCCAATCGTACCGCATCGTTCACGCCCACAACAAGTAAGTGCTCCCATGGTAAAATCACAACTTGCAGCATTCGTAACACCCTGAGGAAATCCAGCTGTGCGGTGACGACACATTCAGTTCAGTGTAAAGTATGTGTGTGGACAGCATCTGTTGTGGACCCTAAACATACTCGATGCAATTACATGATCACAAATATTTCTAGCTATACAAGCTTGACTTCACGAAGCTTAAAATGCAATGCAAATACACGTTGCATTCTTGGTGTTTCTAAATTGGGGGCATTCGCATAGATAAACTTCTTCCATGTTAAGATTTCTCTGTCAGGTCAACACCTGTCATTGCAGAGAAACAGTTAGAAGACAATCAAGTTAGTAAAAGTTGTCAACATGCGTTAAGCTAGTTACTTATAATAAATAATACCTAGGGATGTACCGCTAAAACATGTCTGTGCCGATACCGATATTTCATTTAAGTTGAATACCGATAGTTTTGCCTTTTACTACTTGTTTATAATCATGTAAAGTAAAATTAAAAAAAGTGCAGACCCAATTCAAAATAATCACACGAGTCCGGATGCATTTTTTCTGGCCCTTTTGATTGCTTTAAAACATGTCCGATAGTGGAAAAAGTGGCTTACATCTGCCAATACCGATTATAGATCAATACATCGGTGCATCCCTAATAAAAACACATTTAGTTATATACCTGGCACAGCTACTCGAAGGTGATACTTTAGCCCCAATGAATATTATGTGTATGTAACAACACTGCGGTGGTACCCTTTTTAAAAAGTAAACCTTTGTACCCAAGGGGAGCATATAAGTATGCACATAAACACATATCGGTACCTAAATGGTACATAATATGATCTTTAAAAAAGGGTACCGTCCCAGTGACATCTATTGTACCCTTTTCTGACCGTGTACAGTACCACGGCACCGCATGCTTGCAATGCATTGGTATGCAAACGCATAGTTGTGTAGAGTATGTTTTTGAACTACGCAAAACATTGTTGAACCACAAACTAATATGTCTTTATTAAATTAACAGCAGTCACTGTCACTTATTTTGTTCATATGGCACAGAATGCCCTTGTAACACGACCGAATGTGTTTGTTAGGTTAAGCCATTGTCTGAGTGTGCGAGCGCAGGGTACACATCGAGAGATTTGTTTACCTCCTGCGGGGGGATTCGCGGGCAACGACGGGCTCAGCAGCTCTCACTACCCTATATAGCAATGATGGGCCTTGTTGTTTCACCTGTCGCATGGGTCGTAGCGTAGCCCGCTTGCCACTCTAAAACCAGAACACAAGTGCGGGTGTCACATGGTAAACCCACATGTGTCCAGCCTGGAAGATAAAAAGGGACAAGAAAGACTCGGTGTTCTGCAACATGAAGCCCGGCACACACTCGCACACCCAGCAT
This sequence comes from Paramisgurnus dabryanus, assembly GCF_030506205.2. Classification (NCBI taxonomy): domain Eukaryota; kingdom Metazoa; phylum Chordata; class Actinopteri; order Cypriniformes; family Cobitidae; genus Paramisgurnus; species Paramisgurnus dabryanus. The sequence goes on from NC_133338.1 coordinate 53,421,148, forward strand.
GCCTGTCGTCCTCAAGGAAAGCTACCCTTCGAAATGTGTTTGCACAAGCACACGTCTCCCGACGTCCAAGAGGATTGTGGACCGTAACTCTAAGCCGTCATGTTGTGCCCTCTGGTAAGCTAGTGTTTGTTTATGTGCGACGGTAATGCAAAACAGAGGGCTTGCTCTTATTCGGCCGTTATGAGAAGGAGTAAGGAATGGAGAGATGAGATGGATGGGGCAGCTTGAACTATGAAAGCTGCAAAATTGTACTTTCAGCTGGTAGACATGTGCGCGTCCGGATTTAGACACACACCTGCTGTTGGAATAAAAGTAACCCGGGCCAGGGCGCTATTTTTGGGTCCTCTTTAACACGTTCCTCTTATAGTTGTATCTTAGTGAGTGAGTGGGTGAGCAATAGACCGGGTGGTCGGTATGCATACAAGTCATGAAGAGAGATAGTGAGAGAGTCTGGTTGGCACTTTAAGCGTTTACACAGAAGAGAATGAGACGAATGGAGACCAGCGCGCTCCGTTACGCTCCTGGTTTTTCCGTCGTTTCCGTGTGTTCGCTTGCTGTCCTCGGGATGCATGTTCCCTCTTCGGTTTCCTGGAGGACGTTTCCCAGGAACGATACAGAGAAAAAGCTCAGGATTGACATAAACAATGCTTGCCCTCTTTCCACAGTGCTGAATGGGAGCAGTCACTCTCCGACGGCGCTCAACGGAGCTCCTTCGACCCCCAACGGCTTCAGCAACGGGCCGGCCACCTCCTCCACCGCCTCCTTGCCCACCCAGCAGCTGCCTCCGGCGTGCGGAGCACGACAGCTCTGTAAGCTCAAGCGATTTCTCACCACGCTGCAGCAGTTCGGCAACGACATCTCGCCCGAGATCGGGGAGCGTGTCCGCAGTCTGGTGCTCGGGCTGGTGGTGAGTACTTGTTAGCACTCGTTAACTGTTGGTTGTTTGTTTTGATCCATGTCAATATGTCTTCTACCGATTGTCCTTCCAGAACTCAACTCTAACCATCGAGGAGTTTCACTCCAAACTTCAGGAGGCCACAAACTTTCCCCTACGGCCCTTTGTTATTCCATTCCTCAAGGTAGGAACAAATACACAGACCCACTTAATATCTGACATCATTTATGTGAAGGTTTGAAGTCCGAATGTAAAGTTGGGTTTCCTATCGCATGTTCAACAAACCTAGACTGCCTGACCCGTGTAACATAACAAATATTCTTGTAGATTTGTTCATCAGAATCAGCTTGGGTTTACATGTACAAAGAATTGGACGTATTGGTGCTTAACAGTGACCGCAAAATATCCTTATACGAATATGAATAAAACGAAACAAACCTGACAGATCTAGTTATTCCTTGAAAGTGCTCATGTGAACATATCTTTGTCAAAACTGCACCATGGCTCTCACCAATTTTATAATGCTAATTTCCTAATCCATTTGGAGCTTGCGTTTTAAAAAAGCTCTTGCAATTTTTGTCTGCAACATGCATTAGATGTCCTGCGAAAGGATTCGTGGGTGTGCCGTCTAAAAGCACTGCGCTAGAGTTCTTAAAGTCTTGCAGTATCTGTACGAGAAGCTCTTCCTTATGGCGCGCCATATGGGAAGGGGTGGGGGGGCTTTGAGACAGACAGGCAAAGTGACAAACAGAGAGGACGGAACTGGATGTTAGCCAGCATCAACACACACGTGCACACACTTGCTGTGTACTGCGACAACATGCTTTTAACACATAATAATGTGTGCGTATACAATTGAAGTCCAGTCTTTAAAGCCCCCTACGCTCACCGTTGTGCCCGGGCTGCACCAATCTTCAGCTCCATATGGCCATCATTCGTGATTCATTAAAACTGGCACGCTTGTGTTTACCCAGAGTGGTATGGGCCAGAGAAGATTTCCTGGCAGATGTTGGAGTGGGTGCCGTAAGCTACTGCTGTTGTCTGTGTGCTGATCTCTCTCTCTCTCTCCACGGCACAGCAGGGCGGAGAAAACAAAAATCAGTACATCAGGATGCTTTTTTTTCAAACAATCCCGTGTTAACTTAATATCATAATCTGAGCTTTTATTTATCCATACGTTTGTTTTTGAAAAATGCAGGACGAAACATACATATGCACACATACTTGCATGAAACATTGTGTTAAGATGCATCACGAGGGTCAGACGATAAAAATGAACTGCATTAGGAAGTAGTTATGTAGAATACAAATCTATACATGGCTTTATTATATGTTATGCACTGATATATCAGCCAATAATTGGTATATGACGATAAAAAAAACTATCGGCCAACAGTTTTAAAACAGCCGATATATCCTGTCAATCAAAGGAGAACAGGAAAATGCAATGAATTTGAGCTCTGTGTATAGAAAATATTAAGAATCATAACAAGTTTAATTTTCAATATTAATGGTTATTATATAAATTTATAAAATTCAGAAAATGTAAACTTCAGAATTTAGTTAATACAAGTTAATTAGGGCTGCAAAAAGATTAATTGCGACTAATCGTTTGCAGAATAAAAGTTTTTGTTTATGTGTGTGTGCATTGTGTATAATAATTATGCAGGGTTTCCCAAAGCAATTTGCAGTTCGGGCGGCCCACCTAAGCTGGGAAACCCTACCACCTTAACTAGGTTGTCCAAAAAATTATAATTTCGCAGCACAAAAGGCCCTCAAGTGCATCTCTGAGAATAGCGCGGACATGCTTCACACCACGAGCAGGCACGCACGCCACACGGCCTAAATGTCCTACAACATCTGCTTCAGTTTGTGTTTTTTAACCCTTTAATTTCACTTCATCACGCAGCTATTTTCATTTGAGGTATCTGTTAAAAACATTTAATTCATTAATAATCTAGTATGTGTTCATTTTCTGTCATAGTTTATTCAAAAATAAGTTTTATTTGAGTGTTTTTAATTAAACTATTTTCATCATGACGCGTACGCCCCGCACCTTTGATTGTCACGCCCCCCGGCACCACCCACTGCCCAACCCTACTACCTTAACTAACTAATTTTCTGCGGGAAACCCTGTTATGTATATATAAACATGCAGAGATGCAAATATATATTTAAGAAATAATTACATGGGTATATACATTTTTACACTCTTAGAACCGATGTGTTAAAAACAACACATTAGTGTTGATTCTGGGACAACACACTAAATGCATTGTTTATCCCTGTGTTATTATTAAAACAACACATTTTATGTTACTTTTAACACAATTTGTGTTTTATTTTAAACCAAAATCACCGGAAAATTATACATAATGTGTTAAAAGCTTAACACAAAAAGATTAAATATTAACACATCCTTTCTAAGAGTTTATATTTAGATATACTTTAATACTTCAAAAAAAAAATGTTTTCTTAAAATTATACATGCATGTGTGTGTATTTATATAGAAATAATTATTATACACAGTTATGTAAACAAAAACTTTTATTCTGCGAACGATTAGTCGCGATTAATGGGTTGGAGCCATAAAGTAAATATAACCACTAAACTATCGGTATCGGCAGATATCAGTCTGAATAATTGGCTATCGGTATCAATGGCAGGGCTCAACTTAAAGGACTGCCCAGTGGCCCGGGGCAAACGTAAGAAATGTTCGGGCCAGTAAAAAGTATTGTCACTTGCCTGATCGGGCCAGTGCTTCACCCTCAGTCACTAAAATATATTTTCATCAATGTATATTATTTAACATCTTGGAAGCAGATATTTACTTCGGTAAAACACAACGAAAGAACGATTCAATATTTTGCACAATTTGCTGTCAATTTACAGGTAAAGCAGAAAATGTCTGTTGTATATGTATACAATTATATTTGACTTTTGAATAATTTTTTTTAAATATGTGACACTGCCTTTTTTTTAATTGGGGCCAGTAAAAATTTTGGCATGGCAAGTGAAAACCTAAACCACTTATCCACTTACGGGCCAGTATGAAAAAATATTTGCGTTGAGCCCTGAATGGAAACATTTCATATTGGTGCATCTCTAATAAATATTAAAATACAGCTTATTTATATGACTTAAACACAAAGTTTATCCTAAGAAATCCCTAAATTGTTTAATTTAGTCATGATAATGTTGGCATTCCTAACACTTGGTACCAGATCGAACAGAATATAAGTGTCCATCCCTAACACTAATGTAAAATAAGAGTGTTTTTGCATCCTGGCAATAATGCCATCCGGTTTACACAAAGTGCAATAACATAAATGAAAGAGAGAGTACTAGTTTACTCTCAAAGTCAGCAAAGGATGCTAAAAGAATGTTCTAGTACCAGAGGAGCCAAAAAACAGACGGCAGGGTGTGAGAGATGTGAACCCGGAGACGCACATCCACATGCCTCAAACCCATACTGGTGTTGTGTAACCGGCGAAACAGAGACGGAAATATATCCACTGACTCTGGAACAGGACAGCGAAATGTTTGGTATGGAAAGTTGCCACGGTGTGTGTTAGTGAGATATAGACAAGCCATAACCGCATATCTTATAGTGTGAGTGTTTTATTGAAAGCAGAGCTCGGAGGCACACGGCACCCAGCGCATTGCTCACAGGCGTCTGTCAGGGGCCTGTGGAGTGTTGATACTTCACATCTGTATCACCAGCCAGCTGTGGAGCGTTAAACTGACAGCCAGAGAGAAAAAGAGCACGAGAGGCAGTTCATATGAACATGGTGGGCTGGAGAATGTATCTGTTGTGTGTCATCTTTTTAAAACCCGGTCGCCAGCAATCAGTATGTTGTGGTTTGCATGTCAGCAAGACCAGCACAAACTAGCCAGTTTGACCTCCTACTTCATCAGAAAGGTCAACCAGTTTTAAACCGACAACATAAACCACCCTAGACCAGGATGGAAATCTATGCTGGTGTAAACTGTTTAGTGTCTCTCTTTCAGGCTAACTTGCCCCTGCTGCAGAGAGAGCTGCTTCACTGTGCTCGGATGGCCAAGCAGACCCCAGCGCAGTATCTGGCCCAGCACGAACAGCTACTTCTGGACGCCAATGCCAGCTCGCCCCTGGACTCCTCAGAGATCATGCTAGAACTCAACGAGCACGGCAAGAGACGTACGCCGGACAGGTACGTGCTTTTACACGCCTGTCTGTCTGTGTACCATTTTCATAATATACACCTTCAGTCATAAATATCTACAAAGTCAAGCAAAAGGGAAAAATGCAGACAGCTATGGTAAATGTCAACACAACCTTGCCCAGGGCAATACTTTCTTCTGTCTGGCTTTGAAATGCACACACACACACACACACACACACACATACACAGTTAAATGTATTGGGTAAGGGGGAGGATAAGTTAGACCACACAAGAGAAGACTTGGAGGAGGAAAGGTGGAGTTGTGCCAGGTGGTGCCAGCTGTACGTGAAGGACAAACAGAACGAGATGTCCCAAACGTCACACAAAAACCAATCGCTTATAAAACGGCGTCCTGCATCCTCTCATACAGGCAGTGAAGATACTGTGTGTCCTGATCATAAGAGCTACATCATTTTGACAAGTATATTTACAGATTTCATAATCACAGCTGGTTTCCATCACCCTGATTTTAAAGTATCGCATAATAAAAACGGCAAATTTCGAATAAAATTAAAAAAAAGTTTTTACGTTTGCTTGATGTGGTTTTTGATTTATGCGAAAAAGAGTAAATGTGCATAATGGGAGATGGAAACGCATTTGCCGAATAAATTCTGACGTAGCGCATATTAAACCCACTCGTCTAGCTGTTTCCGCTGTCGTTGTCTTTCCCATATATGGGACTCGACGTCGTCGTAATGCCCTTGCTGCTAGTGCCTGCATCAAAAAGTCTGCATTCCTTCTTCTGTGCACAGAATTTAGTTTGGCAATTACAAGCTGCACTGCTAGTAAATTGATAACTTGCCCAATATTAACTAAATGCAGTACTGTCTCTATTTTCGAAGACGGCCTTGTTTTATTTATTTATTCGGTTATTAGGTAAACCAATACCACCATCATTCACTCAAACAACTTGATGGAAACATACCTAATTCGCATTTGTTTGTTTTTCTTTTTTTGCGAATTTTGAAAAGATTCCCAACACGTTTGAATGGTCAGCTTGTGATAATGCCTGCAACACCGGAAAGAATATTGTTTGGTATTTAAGTCTAAAGATAAAACCGAAATCTGTATAACTCAATAACCCCCAAGCAATTTTGCATTTAAAAGACATCTAATAGCCGTCCAAACACAACCCAGATGTCTAGGCTAAAACAAGACAAAATTTGAGCTGTCTAACGTCTAACCATAGCCTAAAAATATATAAATAAAATAAATAAATAAATGAAACCAAACACCTTGTAATTACTGCTGGCTTTGCTTACATTATGGAATATCAGACATCTATTTTGGCAAAAACATGTAACCAAATTCAAGTTTATTTTGACTAGAAGTGGGTTACTCATAGTTGGACTATATCCGGTCTGTAGTTAAAGGTGTAGCGGAGGATTTTCTAAAATTTTAGAAAAGAACCGCCTTCTCTTTTTTAAAAAAATGCAATTGCGCAACACTCCTGATTGACAACTAGGAGGACCAATAGTCTTGATGATCCACCCGGAAAAAGAAAATCCTCCGCAATACCTTTAACATAGTTGGTGAAATGACGGCTGTTGCATGCTGGGTACTGATCTCATATTCAAGAAACACTACGAAAACAAGTTGTGGTAATGAACAAGATGTTACTTATCTTGTTTTTAGAGCTTTTAGATTTCAGCTGAAAAACAAGTAACACAAAACCCATTAAAATCTCATTAAGAACTTAGATGGTGACAGCGACAAATGTAAAAATCAAATACAGAAACTTTTACACATGAAATATTTTATCAAATTTGATTAAAATAGCGAAGCTAACGTTTGCAAATACGATTTATAATTTAGGTCTAGATTAGAAGAAATAGAAAAAATACAAATTTTATTGTAACTGCATTTAGCCAACAGAAAAAATCTACAGTATAGTAATGAGCGACCCTACAGGAAAAAATAAACAAATTTATCCGTTATTTGTTTTTCTTCTCTTTTCTCATTCACACTGCTTCCTGTTAGTTTGCACGGTAGCTGTCCATATGTCACAGATGTGTCCAGATGGTGATGTTGCTGAACCTCTGCTTGAACTGATCTGAGGGGAGGGAGGGATGGATGGATGGAAAGAGAGAGAGAAAGAGAGAGAGAGAAGCAATCTCTTACTGTAATCCATACACCTCCATCACTAAGGCTTACCGTATCACTATGGGAGAACAAGCTGTTGCTTTCATTTGATTTGATTTGATGGATATCTAGAGACGCTGTCACTGGCTAGAATGTTTTGAGCGGCTGCGCAGTCGGTCACGATCTGGCGCCGAACGCAGCCAGAGTCAGATGTTTGCTCCAAGCTTGCTCAAATCTCAAGTGCAAGAAAACAAGCTTGTGCAGTCATCACAGGCGTTTATTTCACGCTCGCGGAGTCGCTCTCGACCTGAATGCCTGGCTGCTGCACTCAGCTAAACAGATTATTATCAACACTGCAACGCAGGGCGGCCAGATGGCTCCAAAACGCCAATGTCACTGAACATCTGCCAAAGGGAGCAGCACTCGCAGTACAGCAGCTCATAAGAGAGAAAAAGAAAGATTAAGGGGTTGGGATTTAACTCCAGTTCTTGGTATAGGAAGGCTAAAGTCCACATATGGCTCACAGCTGGCCTCAACATTTGGACACATAAGCAGAGAGAAAGAGAGAGGGGAGTGGGTGGGATGTATTAGACTGCAAGCATGCAAAACCAAAGCTTTCATTCTTCCTAAAAGTATCTTTATTTGCCTTCATCAGGACCAAAGACAGCACGAGCGACAGAGACGCCTTGCACCCGGAACATCTGGCCAAGCGGCCGTGCACGGTGAGCCCCAGTCAGCGCTTCAGTCCCAGTAGCGGCCTGCCGCCCCACCCTCCACCCAATGGCCTGTCCTCGCACCCGCCCAATGGCCTGCCTCATCCCAATCCTCCGGCTCCGCAGCATTACCGACTGGAGGACATGGCCCTGGCGCACCACTACAGAGATGCTTACAGACACGCAGAACACAGGGACGCTCGAGACCGCCACAGACAAACAGGTCAGAAAGCAAGTTGTGATATAGTGAGGCAGTCATTAATGTCAAAGGTCATTGGTTCGATGCATACTGATGAAATGTATAGATTGAAGTCACTTTGGATTGATGTGTCCGCCAAATGCATGAATGTAATTTCCGAAATGTAATTTCATAAATGTAATCGACATGGACTGTCAGCTTTTGCATCATGTGCTAACATGCTGCTGTCTTTCCATTGCAGCCGTGCATGGTACACGTCAGGAGGAAGTGATCGATCATCGACTGACAGACCGCGAGTGGGCTGAGGAGTGGAAGCATCTCGATAACGTATGTGTGACTATAAGCTACCCATAAGAGAGTTGATAACCCTCCTGATAACCTGATGGAGCCAAGAAGGTCAACCAGGTCAAGACCAGATACCCCACCACTTAGTTCAACCTATCTACTCCAGCTTAGACCGGTTAGCTAGAAACAAACATGTAAAACCAGTCACCTTCCTACAGTAAGACCTGCACTCCCTAACATATTGAATAAAAAGGCAACAGATGGATCGAGGAAGCCAGTGAAGGAAGTTCCCGCTGCATTGAACATCTGAGACGATGGGCTGCAGTCTGTGGCTTTCTGCTGGAGCCCGTCCAAATCCGAAATAAATACGGCCAACAACATACATAGTAAGGAATGACGTCACAGGGATGGTGGGTGTTATTGAGGATAGGAGGAGCAAAATGCAGGGAGCCTATAGGAGCATGGGGGGAGATGAATAGCTTTGACTTCTCCCGTTGGCAGCGCAGCTGTTGCAGGGCTATTGCTGCTGTATTGCTTAACCAGTCAACAGTTTTGCATTCCCATCAGTACACTTTTTTAAGTGACTTTTGCCTTATTTAGCAGATTTTAATGTAGCCAAAACCAAAACTATAAAGTGCCTAAATCTCTCTAATCCATCGGCCCTAGCATCTGTATTGGCCTGGTTAAACATTTGGTTTGAGAAATAGCTGTTGTAACCAATTTCTCACTTTCTCTCTGCAGCTGCTGAACTGCATCATGGACATGGTAGAGAAGACGCGGCGTTCCCTCACCGTACTGCGACGCTGCCAGGAGGCCGACCGCGAGGAGATGAACCACTGGATCCGCCGCTACAGTGACGTAGAGGATATGAAAAAAGGTGGGAGCTCCGCCCAGCGGCCTCCTCCTCCTCCTCCTCTTCCTCCCCACCACAACTCTTCCTCCTCCAACACTCCTAACAGCAGCGACACGCAGCCGCTAGGTACATGCACAGCTGCAGATGCAGGCGCGGACGCTCGCCAAGCAGCATGCATCACATAAACGTACCAGCTGCCTGTTTAGCCTATATTTACCCCACTGACATTACCATCATGTTTTTTTAAGTTGCCGATCTTGGCACTGGTAGTTGATGATTATCGGAGCTGTACTTTATTGTTGTGTAATGTATAATGAGATTTCCTCTTTTTAACGCTTCCTACAGACATCCACCGAGATTTCCTGCACCGGCCGGCTTCAGGCTACCTGCCCGAGGAGATCTGGCGGAAGGCGGGTAAGTGCATTCGGACGCCGGACCGTCTCCCACTTCAACACATAGACACACTGTATGCCCACAGGCCATAGATATCCAAGGCCAATAGCTTAGTGTTAAGAAATCGCATCTGTCGCGGCCATGAAAGACAACTGCAGTTAAAGCTGCAGTGAGAATGCAGTAACCTGCAGCAGTCAACAGCAGTGCAGCATATAACAGCTAGGGCCGATAAATGCGACCCTACCCAGAGACAGATGGGCTGGATTCTTTGTTTTAAATGTGATTGTGTTAATACTGTTGTTGTACGTAAGCCCCAGTTACTTTTTAACAATGTAGGTCACACATAAAACTGATGGAGTTATCCAGAATACAGGTGGTGTCACGTGTCTAAAGGGTTAAAGGGCATTTATTACAAATGACCACCACCAATAACATTACAGTGGAGTAAAATCAATATAGCCTAATATCATTTATGATGGCAGAAGGAAGCTGCTGTTGTCTGCAACACATTACTGCATTTTCACGGTGCACAAAAAGCATTTTTAACTGCAGTTGTTTTTCACACAGGTGCCACGAGCATCCAGCTTACGCCTGCGCTAAAGCAACTGCAAAACAAGCAGGGTGAGTAACTGTACCCGTATTACACCTCCTTTACAACGTACACTGTGTGAGACTATATTTATTGACCTATAAACATTATCGGCAGATTTGTCCCAAAACAGATATCACCAATCGTTTAAAAACAGCGATGATCACACTCTAAAATAATTGCTGGGTTATTTTCAACCCAGCATTGGGTCAAAAATGGACGGGCCCTCCCACAGTACACTGGAATTTTAAGGGGTTAAAACCATAGATATGTATAATAAAGGCTAGATGTGTTACAGCGAGTCTCTAACGTCATCACCTGGCGGCCATCTTACCACAGGGAGATCGCTCACTCGTAGCATTGAGTTTAATGGTGCAGGTACTTTTAAATGACCATAACTTGATCAATTTTCTACCGGTTTGGTTTCTTACAAAAATATTAAAATATTTTTTTTTAGTATAAGTATGCAGTGTCATAGGCACATCTTTGACGTTTATAACAAACCAAACGGTTTGAAAATCAGTAGAAAATTAAGAAGTTATGGTCATTTATAAGAACATGCATCATTAAAACACAATGCTACGAGTGAGCAATCGCCATGTGGTAAGATGGCTGCCAAATGCGGACGTTCCACTTAATTGGCCAGAAGCGCGGACGAGACATCTAGCCTTTAGTATACATATCTATGGTTAAAACAACCCAGTATTTTGGGTTGAAATAACCCAGCATGGTCTGTATGCTCTGCACTTTTAGGATTTTACAACATAATAATTTGAAACAGTGAGTAAAACGCAAAACTATCAGTATCGGCACATACATTTCGTATCAGTGCATCTCTAAATGAGACACAATTGAAAAAAGATTTGTAACTTTCTTACTTATTCTTAAAGCATTAGTCCATTTTCCTTAAAAAAATCCAGATAATTTCCTCACCACCATGTCATCCAAAATGTTGATGTCTTTCTTTGTTCAGTCGAGAAGAAATTATGTTTTTTGAGGAAAACATTCCAGGATTTTTCTAATTTTAATGGACTTTAATGGACCTCAACATGTAACAGTTTTAATGCAGTTTAAAATTGCCGTTTCAAAGGACTCTAAACGATCCCAAATGAGGCATAAGGGTCTTATCTAGCGAAACGATTGTCATTTTTGACAAGAAAAAAAAAATGCACTTTTAAACCACAACTTCTTGTCTATCTCCGGTCCTGTGAGGCCCAGTGCGACCTCACGTAATTGCATAATGACGTCGAAAGGTCACGTGTTACATATATGAAATGCACATTTGCAGACCATTTTGAACAATAAACTGACACAAAGACATTAATAAGTATCATTCGACATACAACAACATCGGAAAGCTCCTCTTTCTCCACACTTGTATTGATAGGTCATCCGTGACCTCTTGACGTGATGACGTATTGCGTGAGGTCGTGCTGGCGCACCACATGACTGGAGATAGACGAGAAGTTGTGGTTTAAAAGTGCATATTTTTTTTTCTTGTCAAAATGATCGCTAGATAAGACCCTTATGCCTCATTTTGGATCATTTAGAGTCCTTTGAAACTCAGTTGAAACTGCAATTTTAAACTGCATTAAAACTGTTACTTGTTGGGGTCCATTAAAGTCCATTAAAATGAAAAATCCTGGAATATTTTCCTCAAAAAACATAATTTCTTCTTGACTGAACAAAGAAAGACATCAACATTTTGGATGACATGGTGGTGAGTAAATTATCTTTTTTTTTTTTTTTATGGACTAGTCCTTTAAATCTCAAAAGGAAATTTTTTTCTAGGGTTTTACTCTTATCCTCCTTGGTTCTCATGAGAGAAATCTGCAAAACATAAGATATAAATCTTTATTTGCTCTCTATTCAATCTCACTGGTGGTTAATAACATGTTATGATTTCGGTTCAAATTGGGTATTTGAAATTTAATGTCACTCCTTGCCGTGGGATGGCCAGAAGATGTCTTTGAAAATAATGCAAAACAATGACAAAAAAAACTATCCCGGTGGGATTAAATTGTTAATATTGCTGCCCCATGTTTTCCATTATGTGCTATTGCTGTATCATCTGCCCCCAAGTCTCCTTGATAAAAATTAATTAAATTTGCAAACAAATTTTAGTCATGCACGTTCCGAGTCCGATTACTCAGTGTAACGTTTTCAAAAATACTAATGCTAGAACCAAAAAGATGAAGAGAAATAAGGATAAGGATGTAAAAAGAAGAAAAATGTGTGTGTTTCTTATTGTGGGAGGTGTGGAGGGAACAAACTGAATACTAACTAGCTTTCCAGCTGAGACAGTAGTGATGTAAATTTGAAAACACAGAGACACACACACACACACACAGTCAGTAGCCTGAGGCAGAACTCTATGGAGAATTGAATGGAGGGTGCGTTATGACAGATATTTATGACCAGGCTGCTCACAACCAACTGTCTAGAGTAAACACACTATGGGGGAAAGACTGTAGTGCCAAGACGTATGAAAAATGTGCAGTCTGAATATGTGTGTGTGTGTGTGTGTGTCTACCCCCTACAGCAAAAGACATGCATTCACAGAACTCATAACATCCTGACAGATTGCGCCCCACAACACAGTCGCTCTGTTTTAAAAGCTGTCTGCTGACTACATAGTGACGTCTGCTAAAATACAATCTCAAAAGTGATTTAAAACGCTTAATGTACAAAGCGACATCCTCGAGTAAAATGCATGGGAGTCTTGACTCGAACATCAGTAGTTTGATGTCAGGCTAACAGCATGAGCGCGGTCCAAATGCACTAAAAATCTGGGATTCGAAATCTAATTAAATAACGGAAATAAAGTTTTAGCAAGTTTTAGCATTAAATAAATATATAATATAATTTTTCTACTTTTGTATCATACTTATTCAAATCTGTAAAACTGTTAAGACGTAGTTCAAAACGTCACACTTGCTTACACCGAAGCCCATATCATTTAGAAAACTCTATTTGTTTCATACTAGCAAGACTTTCATTAATGCAAAAGAAAATATTCAACAATTCATTTCATTTTCCAAATCAACATTTTTTACAAATTGTTATGCTAATAATTGTGATTCAAAAGTGACTCTTTACGTACGTAGCGACATCCTTAAGTAAAACACATGGGAGACTTGATTCGCACATCAAATGCACAAAAAATCTGGGATTCAAAATGTAATTGAATATTGCAAATAAAGTTTTAGCATTTCCGGAAAAAATTGTAATTAACACAAAGTTACGATAAAATAATTATATTATATAAATCTGCTAGTTTTGTAGGTCACTTATTATTATTATATATATTCAAATCTGTAACATTGTTAAGACGAAGATCAAAAAGTCACACTTCCAGCCAGCCTTTTATTGAAAAGTTGGCCCACCAGCATTTTTTGTGATTTTCAACATACAAATATATCAAATGAAAGAACAGACCCTTTGCTTTCAAATAAAAAAGGTTTCATCCTCTCTTCATTTGTTCTCTTTTCATCACCTCTCAAATATGGGTATTTTTTTCAAAATTATAAAATTTTGAACAAAAATACTGAAAAAAAAAGAATTTTTGTAAAGGACATTTGTCAGATATCAGATACACAACGATGATCAAAACATACACAGAGTTTTTCCTGTTTTTGGATCAGTGGCTGCTTCAGTGTTTTATAAGTTGGGTAAGAGCACCACCTGGTGGATAATAGCAGAAATATGGATCGCCATAAAAACTCGTCATTTAATTGCAGGCAAAGAGCAAATAATCAATTATAATAATAATCAAATTTATGTCATTTTCCAAATCAACATTTCTTACAAAATGTTATGCTAATAACTAATTAATTATTATTATTATTATTATTAATAACATGAACGTTTGGGACAGCCTTCTCCCTGAGCACACATTTATGATGTCTGTAAATGATGTCTAGTTAGGCTGCGCATGGGATTTCGAAGTACAAAACCTGATATGATAAATGTTTGGGTTAAAAGTGACGCAGCTTAAGGAGCCATAATGAGATACATGATTTCTATTTTAAACTGTATCGGTTCACACCTGCTTGACCTAAAAACACACACGCAAAACGTTACTCACAAATAATGACATTATCGGAACAAGACATATTCCCGAAGGAAAATTTAATTGCGGTTTTATAGTACACGAGACTGGACGGACTTCTCAGTTGTGTTTCAGATGTTTCTCCTAAAGCTTTAGAGGAAATAAAAATAGACACAGGTTAATTGATTACAGCTACTAAAAAAATTTAGCATCATTTGTTCATTCAGTTCACTTAAAATTCACTCTTTATTCAACGCTGTCTCGGAGAAACAACTGACACATCAACAAGATCTCATTTGTGATTTCTGTTTCTGAACAGACCCAGTAGTAAACAAGTTCCCATCAATGTTCCTTCAAATCTATTCGCTTAGAGAAAAAATGAAATATTAAAGCCGATGTTATTAGGTAAATAGGCAAGCTTGTGAACAAACCGTAGAGATGTCTACTGCCATCGACACTGCGAATAATTGCAGCCGCAGTGGTTTGGATAAATTATTAAATAGCTTATTTTTCTGACAGAATGTTTTAAATCTTGGATGATGTACATCTGTTTGCAAAGATGAAACATGTGGAAAGCTTTGAGTGCCTCAATAAAGGATGCTGTGATGATCTGCAGGGACTAACTGTCTCATTGTTTCTCTTGACATGTACAGAAGAGGCGGTGAATGAGGTCAAGAGGCAGGCCATGTCTGAGCTCCAAAAGGCCGTGTCTGATGCTGAAAGGAAAGCTCATGAGATGATCTCCGCTGAGCGCTCCAAAATGGAAAGAGCGCTGGCCGAGGCTAAGAGACAGGCTTCTGAGGACGCGCTGACCGTTATTAACCAACAGGAGGACTCTAGTGAAGTAAGTACCACGCCAAAAACAGGACACAACAATAAACGTTTCAAATTGTTGTACGCAATAAGGTATGACAGGCTGCGCTGTATCGTGAATAAGTCACGGCTAAAAGGACGTTGTTAGGAGCAATGTGAAGCAGAGTCAAAGCAACACCTTCGACAATGACTTCACAATACAGAACTAGCCTTGAGTACCTTACCACTTTTATAAAACGGTTACCATACAATACCATGTATTACAAAAAAATTAAAGTAAAATCAATACAAAAAAAATCACTTCCGCTGAAAAAATTGTCATTAGATTACTGTGAACGGTAACAGAAAGTTTCACATAATGCTTATGTTACTTACACCTTAGTGATACGATTCCAGCGATTGGCAATTTGTCGGTCCATAACAAACGCAAAAAAGGGGCGTAGCACGATGCAATTAACAACAAAACACAGCCATTTTTTACGTGTCCAAACTCCGTCCTGGAGACACCTGCCCTCTAGAAGCAAGATTGGACACCACTGGTCTTCTTGTCCATCTTTGATGATTAATATTCATTATTGCCAGAACTTTAATTCAATGAGATCGATTAGCCTCGACGTCGCTGAAATAGACATCGCTAAAATAGAACCCAATGTCGCTCTTCGCGGCATCGCGTCACAGCTTTATTAGACTGGAAAGATATATTAAATTGCGTGTCGCGTAGAGGTCTTCTCGGGTCCAACGAAATGTACCCGACTCTAAATGACGACATAACTTTTTACCCGAACCTGATGTGCATAAATAATTTTTTAACCGACCCGAGACAAAGCTAAAATAATTAGACTCGAGTCCGACCCGACCAAGTGGCAATTTTTTTTACCCAAATGTAAATGGACCTCCTCCCCCAAAAAAAGACAAAAAGAAACCCTGATTGATTGCAACCAACTTGGCCTGATGCTCCATTTGTTATCTGACGACGACTCTAAGGGTAACCGCTATGTGCATTCAAAAATGACTGACAGGCCTGGTTCAATGTAAATTAACCTACCGGCAAACAGAGGAGGGGTTGGAAAAGGACGAGTTAGTTTGGGTTTTGTCGGGTCCGTTCGACAAAAACACATTCATTTTAATTTATCCGTTCCCGCTAATAATATACCTGACCTGCGTCCAAGGCACACGTAAAACTTTTAGACCCCAACATGTTCGGGTCAGACCTCTGGTTTTCCTAACCAAGTAGACCCGTGAAGAAACAAGGACAGGAACAAACTGTTTTATAAGCTCCATTAGCAATGTGCTTTTTATTATGTCCTATATTCATATGCAGTCATAACACAAATCAAACCATCTTTCCCTTTCCTCATGCAGAGTTGCTGGAACTGCGGTCGCAAGGCCAGCGAGACGTGCAGCGGCTGCAACACGGCGCGTTACTGCGGCTCCTTCTGCCAGCACAAGGACTGGGAGAAGCACCATCACGTATGCGGCCAAGGCCTACAGGGTCTGCCAGGCAGCAGCGGCGGCCCGCTGGGAAAGCCGTCCACCACCTTATCCAGCGCGCCCCCTACTCACACCGAGAGCAGCCCGCCGGGACCGCTCTCTCTGACCGGGCAAACCAGCAGCAGTGGCAGTCCAAAAGAAGCCAGCTCCAGCAACGTTTCCCGTTCAACCACGCCGGCCACGCCCGCCTTGATGGATTCGTCGTCTCGTTGACCGACGCACCTCCTGTCTTGACCCTGCCCTGCCACGTCTACTGCTGCTATGGCATCTTTTATCCGAAACAAGCTGAGGAACGTCCACCAAATCCTTTACAGACAGGCGCTCCTTTGCTTAGTTCAACATGAGCAGGGTCCGTTTTACTGGACAACATTTCATGAACTCATGTTTAAGAGACAGCCTCCATAACATACCCTTTAAGTGAGGAATGCTTTGTGCTCACGGGGCGACATTGTATTCAGAACACTTCCTAAAGTGGGATTTTTATAGAGGACAATAACATGGGAATTAACTAACCGGCAGCTGTTTAGGGGCTGACGTCACTGTGGGACGAAAGCACGCCGCCCCTCAGAAACTCTTTCGACGCAAAGCTACTTCTTTACGACATGACACATTGCAGCATTACACTTTTAGGCTTTAATTACAATGAAAGAAAACTCCAAAAATCCAATAGAAATAATAACGATGAAGATAAGACGAAAACCTGTTAACTACCTTGCTAGCGAGCCAAGAAAATCTACACCAGACTCACCTCTCTGTACTGACGTGAACCCAAATGAATTTTAATCGTGATCCAAACCTTTTTATTACACTGCCAAAGTTACGAAGAAGCACTCATCTTGTAACCAAACGCAAACGACTTCACCTCTTCAGCAGTAGAAAGCACGGTGACCAGACACTCGAAGCTTCACTGTTCTCCGGATCTGTAGTTGCGGCGCAGGAGGATCGCAACCAGAACGTTTAACGCACGTCAACCTGTTTGCCGCAGAAAAGAACAAAAGATGAGTACATGTAAAGGCATAAAACGGCAACAAAGCTGCCGACAACCGCAATGGATTGTACACTAAGAACGAGCCACACTTTTCGTGACTGCTGAAACGTTTCATGTTGTTGTACGATGTTCCCTCGTTTTCCAAAGCATGACAAGACTGTAGAGTCTCGCGAGACGGTCATAGACTCGGTTCTCTTTTCTGTCGCTTTCTCTACCTCCCCCCACGTTCTGTACGTTCATCGCTTTTGTCTCCTGACCGAACCTCTGAGCAGATATTCACGATGGGATCAAACATCGCTTGTAGATATTACTTTCTGTTTCTGGATGTCTCTGTCTTCAATATCTGCTTGTGTGTGTGTGTGTGTGTGTGTACTCCAAACGAGGAACGCTACTCTTTCAATTGTCTTCTTTTTAGGTTTTTGGACGGAAAAAGACACTCTAAAGCGAGAGAAGCTGTGTTGTACCTATTGTTGGATTTGTTGTATCAATATTGACGATGGGAATCCTCATGTAGAATATTTTATATCGCTCGCATTGTAAGACAGTGAGAGAGTGGAGGTGCAATATGAGAAAAGAATTCAGCTACTGAATGGAACCTCAAAAGCGGCCCTTAGGGTACCTTATTAATATAAATATACATATAAATATATCTGAAATTACCACAGTAAATTAATGTGAATGTACATAGTATTTAAAAGAGGTCCAAAAATGAGTTTGCCAAATAACAGAAACTTTTGAAAGTATAATGTCTAGACTTTAATTTCTCTCCATTTAATCTTTTCTGTCTGAATCGAAGCAAATGTAACTACAGTGTGCATTTTACCCAAGCCTGTCGAGTGTGCGTGATCTGGATTTGCAGATGAGAGGTTAACGATACCACTAGGTTGGATTACTGCCGGATGGCATTTTGTAGCCATCATTTTAAGACACGCCAAACCATGATATACTGACCCAGCTCGCAGAAGTTCCCAGATCAGGACTTGGGAAGGGAATGAATCCGTATTGCCATCCTTTGGGCCAAAATGTCAATGCAGTGGTCCAACATATCATTTGCACACATACATGCACACACAAATATCAAACCAAACCATAAACTATTCATGGTCCAAGAGTTTGACACCAGAAGCACACTTTGATTTATGTTCTCTCATTCGGCTCAATATCAACAATACATATTTTCGGCCTACGAAATGCTCATGTTTTTAAGAAACTGATACAAAATTAACCTATTAATATTAGGGATGCACTGATGTATCTGCCGATATTCGGTATCGGCAGATAAATGCAATGTTTCACACTATCGGCCAAATGTTTCAAAACATGGCAGATTATATTTTTGGATAAAGGGCAGAAAACCCATCACAACTCATGCTGTGTGATTATTTTGACAACAAAAGCACTCTGCACTTCTAGGATTCGAAACAAGAAGTAAAAAACAAAACTATCGGTATCTGAAGTAAAAAAGTATCGGTACAGATATTTTGTATCTGTGCATCCCTAATCAATATAAAAAAAACAGTTAACACATACAGCCCATTTACAGCTTTTGTATTTTGGTCAAACAAACATTTTTGCTTGCTAATTTTAAATCACATGACGTACCTCTGATACGGACCAAACTTTAAAGGCAAATGCATTGCTCATTGTATTTTACTGTCTCTTGGGTGTTTGATGCTAATTGAGGTGCGCTGATGGCTTGATGATGATCTGGATTTATAAATATATGAGCGTATGCTGAGGTAAGAGTTTGTCTCACTCTCCCTTCATTTTAAGGAGGAGTTTACCCATCCTCTTTTCCCACTAACTACCTCCTGTGAATTAGTCCACGAGAACCTGACATGCTTGGAGAATGACATCACTAGCAGGCATGCAAACCCAAACAAGCTAAACTCACTAAACATGACACGAATGTTGTTTATCCCACATTTTACACACACGGTAACCGGATCAAGTGTTTTAAACTTGTTTTCTTTCATGGGAAGCAAGATCGGAAACATGCTCTACGCAAGAACACAAATGTAAATACTTGGACAAGCACGCAATCCAGATGTACATACTTTTTTGCATTACTTTGGCGTTAACAAACCTGGGTACTCAAAAATGGTGAAAGATTTTCTTTCAAATGTATGTGCTATTAAACCATACATGTTAATACTCGAGTAGCTACAGCTACAAACACACTGACTTTTAAGCTAACTTTTTCAGCAAGATTCAAATTAAATGGCAGCAAAAAATACAAACCAGAGAAGATGACAGTATATGCTAATTTATGCTAATTCCCACTATACTGTATATAAAGCTTGCATTATTTACGTACTTTCGAAGAGCATGTTTTTCAACCCTTGGGGTTTTTTGTGTCAATAAACTTATCTCATAATAATAAATATCCAAAACGATGAAAAGCACAGACCAAAGCAGAACCGCACATATACAGAAGCTGTCTGAACATTGTGGCATACTAAAACCAGTGGCCGACTAAGCCCATAAACCAAAGCGTACAAAATAGCACAACATGATAGCAAACACACAAGGAATAAAGTTTTAGTAGTAATCCAAGCCATGAGTGGGCTTGTACCTGTAAATCCAAAGGATCAGATACGATAACAAATGCTTCATTTAAGCCAGCCTTGCTCAAAGATTTCATCGTGAAGAATGGATGTGTGCATTGAACTTACTTGAATCTCCAGAGCTTTAAAACAACAACATTGGCGAAGTTATGGCACAGAAACTCCTCCAAATCTGAGTTTTGCATGTCTGCTAGTCTTATACATGTGTATATATTTGGCCATCCTCTTTCAAACCAAAATCGAACCAAATAGGAGAACCTGCGAATGCATCTTTCACTGTGTACCGTTTATGTTTGTTGTTCTTTGATCCTCATTCTCCAAACACATCTATGGGTCTCTGGATTCGGACATTCGGTCTCGTCGGTGGCCTCCTGTTGGGCAGCCGCGGCGTTCATTAAATGACACTGGGGGAGAGAGAGACAACATCTTTTATCTTTTGACAAACACACTAGGGATGTTGTACGTAAATTGGCTCATTTGTATCTGTTATGCTCAAAGCCTATGCTGAAACTGGCCTGGTCATGACAAAGGTTGGTTTTGTGCACTTGTTAACTGGTTAGGTTGGGAGACCAGCTTAACCAACTAAACCACCCAAGACCAGCGAACCTTTAAGCAGTAGGCTTCTTTATATTTTCAAAGTTATAATACCCTGTAATGTAAGTGTAAAGTTACAACTCTGAGTCATAAAAGGGACCTAATTTTACTGCAGTAAAATCTCGCACCACCGTAGGACTTAAAAATCGCTTTGAATAGCAGAGCGTGGTGTGCATTAAACCTCCACACACAAAGAGTAAAACACAAATTTCTGTAAAGACACACTCAAAGACTAACAAAGGCTTGGTTTGATACATTTAGGCAAACATTACTATATACCGTACTGTGCAATACATCATTACTGGAAAAGGCATTGTTTCTGTAGGAAAGGTTGGTTTGCTGAAGAAAATGTTGATTCTTTTCTCTCTTTTAAAGTCCTGTTATCATTCTCTAGATGATGTGTACTGTGCCAGGAGAGTTTTATTTATTTCTTGCATGCCCTTTAAATCTCTTTTGCAATCCCCCTCACCCTCTTACTGTGCGCATTGTTGGTCACGTGACGCTGTAAACATCCTAAATCAGGTTATTGTCTGTGTTGAGATACGTATCTGTGTAATTAAAAAGACCGTGAAATATAACTTGTCTTATCTTGCATTTTATCACAAAAGTCCTATTCTTAAAAATGGAGTGAAAATAACAAAGGTCTATGTTCATTCAGAAAGACATTTGGATATTTTGGTGTCCCTATAGGTAAGTTGAGACCAACAAGTTTATAGACTTTAGTTGATAGTTAACCATAATAATAATAATTAAATAATATCTATATTATTTCAATCATAGAAAGTAACTTGATGATCTGTCTTCAAATAATAAACACAGTGCCGCAGGGATGACATCGTACCAAAGTCAAGGGGTTTTAGTGAAACTGCTTCAAGTAAGATCTTGGGTTAAGATAAGCCCAAGATATTTTCACGTTTTATTCATAAAACACACCCCTCACTCATTTTTGATGCTTTAAGATCTCTTTAAACTCGCCATGAAACGGAAGTACCGATTGTCTTATTTTCCCTGTGGTGACATATATCCAATTAAAACGGCTTCTGAAATAAAAAAAGGTTAAGGGGGTCGCATACCAGACGAGAAACGTCACATCGCGCCATGAATCTAAAAACAGAACACAAAATATTTTTTATGAATGTACACACAATGGCGACGCCTGACGGCGGCTGTCCGCTGTGAATCTGGAAACTGCTCAAATCCCTATGTGAGCCTCACTCACATAGTTTAATACTAAATAACATCATATTTGTCCCAAATCGTTAGCGATTAACATTGGCTGCTAACGTATATTTTGCATTTTTAAGTAGACGCTAACTGACTCAAATCGCAATATTTAATGTGCACGTCCGGTGTACGATACCTCCGAGTTGCTTGTCGTTCTTTGGGCTGAACTTGAATTTGTTCATCGAGAATTGATTGGATCGTTTGAAGTTGGGTCATGTTGCTATTTGCTAATCGCTGCAATGTTTTCCGCTCACCTGCCATACCATACACTGTAAAAAATTTGCTGTAATTATGCAGCCGGTTGCCAGTAACTTACTGTAGAAGATAAAGACTGAAAATTTTTCATGTTCATTTAACTTTTAACAAACTGTTGCCAGTAAGTAACATAAATGTAAAATCTACAGTAAGTTACTGGCAGCTAGTTGCCAGTAATACCCAATAATACTGTAATTTCTAGAGAATATTTTTACAGTGTATGACCAGAAGTAAAGAGAGATTGTTTCAAGGAGGGGAGGAGATTGGCATTTTTTATTAAAGATTATGAGGCCAATGGATAAATATCACAACATTTCAAAAAAAAATAAAAAATTTAATTTCAATTTAATTCCGACTTTAAGTGTGATTGCTAACAAGTCGCTACATAGGACTACATTTGTTTTCAAAGTCATCAAGCATGAAGATCTCAAAAACATTGCAAAGGGCAGAATTCCCAACAAACATTTATCTACACAGTATTTCCTTACAGGATTTTTTTCCCCAAAACTTTTTATCCAAAAGTCTAGGGGCATTTTGGCGAGGGAACCAGTGTCCCCCTTAAAGCATGTATAATGATAAATCAACCTTTTTCGATAAACCAAACTTAAAGGAGACATATCACTTTTTTAAGATGTCAGATAAATCTTTGGTGTCCCCAGAGTACATATGTGAAGTTTTAGCTCAAAATACCATATAGATAATTTATTATTGCATGTTAAAATTGACACTTTGGAGGTGTGAGCAAAAATGTGCCGTTTTGGGTGTGTCCTTTTAAATGCAAATGAGCTGATCTCGGCACTAAATGGCAGTGCCGTGGTTGGACAGTGCAAAACTAAGTTGTTGGGTTGATCTTTTTCATATTTTCTAGGTTAATAGAAGCACTGGGGACCCAAATATAGCACTAAAACATGGAAAAGTCAGACTTTCATGATATGATATATTTAATATTTTCAGTTAATTTGACATGCGGCAAAAAAAAACTTTGTTCACTTGATTGAATTCATGAAAGGCGAAACGAAGCTGCTGCGTGGTACAGGTGCATTGTGGGAGATATAGTTTGTATTCAGACTGTAATATTTCACTTTTTGTGTTCTGAAATAAAAGTTCAATGTCACACAGTAATTTTCAGTCACAAATGCAAAGTTTCTATTATTTGGAAAAATACTGATTGGAATTTATCCATGTATTCCAAAAACTAGGAATTTTACAATTACACTCTTCTCAATAAAATTATATACAGTTAAGATACCCTGTGGGAAATAAACATCTAGTTCAGCAAGTTTCAACAACATATGTGGTTTTGTTAGTTTTCAGAAAGAAAACACAATAATATCTAAGAACCAAAAAGCCATTACTCTACATACATCCTATCTTCTCCCTGCAGTTATGCATAGTTTTGGTTGGTAAGTTCACACCTGACTTAACTGCACTCACCATCCGCTCATTAGTTGAGTCAGGTGTGTTAGTTTAGCGCTGACACAGGACAAACTTCAGGACTGATGTTGAAAATCTGCGTGGACACAACAGGTAACATACAGTATTAACTGGGTTGTATGAAATACTTATCTGTTTATAATGTTTTACATTATCCGTTGTTAGTAATAACGACCTGTTGGAAAATGTCGTCTTTTTAAGAGATTCAGGGATAAATTCGTAGGAAGTCGATAGCTGTGAAAAACAAACATTCGGCTTTGGAATCACGTAAACTAGCGAAAAGAAAGTACTTACATTAGCCTCATAAATGTAAAATGTCTTACAACTTGTTTAATATCTCTCTCCTTCACTTACACCCAGACACATTGTTTGCCTTTAGATTAAGTATAACTCCCTAAAAAAACCGAATTTAATATTTTTATTTCAGTCTTGTTGTAAATAAATCGCGTTACTCACCTTCACAGAAGTTGCAGACTGCGCATGCGCACACTGAGCTCCGTGTTACGGTATTTTTTGTGAAATGAGTTGTTGTTTTTTATTTTAAAATGTAGATAATTCTCACAATCGTGATAATCGAAATCAATTTGGTCTTTAAACTCGTTTTAAATTAAATTTAAAAAATAAATTAAATACAAATTTTAATTTCTAAATTCACGTGTGTTATCAATATCAAACAAGAGCAAGTCGATACTTTATAATAAAAATAAGCAGTTGCTTTGGATTGACAATTAAATATGCACAAACATATTTAAAATTGCATGAAACTGTTACATTAAGATTAATAAAAATTAAAGTTTAAAAAAATAATTTCGACGTGTGTAAAAACAACACACTACTGAAAAAACGGCTAAAACCAGCATAAGCTGGTGAGCTGGTTTTAGCTGGTCTCCCAGCTTGGTATTAGCTGGTCTAGTTGTGTGTTGGTCACTTTTTAAGATGGTCTTGCTGGACTTGCTGAACCACCAGCTTGGCCAGGCTGGGAGGACCTTAAACCAGTAAAAACCTTAGCTAATGGCAAATTTTAATTTTGGGGTAATTTTGGTAGTTTAAATTAATTAAATAAACATTATAAATATTTAAGATACCAATATTCTGTGTAGTGTCTTATTTAATGAGATTTTTGGTCAAATCTTGCATAGATCAAAACTTGTAGCTTTATATTAAGTGACGTATATCATACTGCAGGACATTGATGAAACCCCTTGAAATTTTACATCAGCTATCCACACACATGCTTTGTTCCACATAAATGAGTTATGTTTGTGTGGAAAATGATCTTGTTCCTTCAGGAGCTGGATGCAATTCAAACTCGTGTGATGGAAATGGAGGAAGACACAGTGCAATCTGAGGAAGAGAGGCCATTCCCCTACAGCCCTCAGGCAGGTGAGCAGACAGCTGGGCCGCACCTGAGCCCCATCTGCTGGGCCACGGTGTCTCATCACTGCCCAATGAGCTGTGTCCCAGAAGGGCTGCCCTGAAGCCTGGGGTGGAGCTTTAGTTAAGGACATATTCACTTGCGAAGGAACGTTTTGGAGAAAAACAGAATCCTTAAAAGATCCCTTTGCAGAAGTCTGATGTGCTTTTTTGGCATATATGACATGCACGAAAGTGTCGTGTCTCATTACATCACATTCTGATGTTTACTGTTCCAAAATGTAAAATGTAGTTTAGCTTGTGGTTTCACTTTATGCATACTCTGTATTTGTCAGGGTATGATTAATTGTCTGTCAGTTTGTTTAAACGCATGAGACATTTCCAGGAAAAATAAAGACTGGAAATTGCACAGATAAAAATTACTGTTCATTTATCAAAAACGGACATTTGGGGCATGTTAAATGTGAAAAATACAGTCTAAAGTAAAAGATTTTTATTTGGCGGATAGAAAGGTTCATGAAGTCCTTGAATCCAAAGTTAAAAACAAACATGATTGAATTTTTTTTTTGTTGGACTCCAAACCTTATAGCTACTGATATGAAGCCCCCCTGACAACTTTCCCATGTGACAACTTGCCCCAGTCTCCCTATGTTGTTTACTCAGTTTTCTATTCAAAACTATAAAAATGTAAAAAAATAATCTCGCATCCTCACCTTCCCCCAGACTATTTCTTCAGTATGACCCATGAAGAAAGAATAGATGCTGACCGAAGATCTATCTATGTGGGGAACGTAAGCGTGTCTTCTTTAGACATCTTGCAGTTATGCCGTTCATTATTTTGAAGAACTGCAAGCAGTTTTTGTGGCTAACAGGTGGATTATGGAGCGACTGCAGATGAACTGGAGATGTACTTCAATGGCTGCGGACTTATCAACAGAGTTACAATACCGTATAACAAATTCACCGGCCATCCTAAAGGGTATGTACACATCAGTTTTAAAAATACATCTGTAAGTATTTATCTGAGTATATTTCACACCCTGTAGTTTTGCCTACATTGAGTTCTCAGATAGGGATTCTGCACGCACCGCCATGTCTTTCGATGAAACACTATTTAGAGGACGCATCATTAAGGTGAGAGGCAAACGTTTGCAATATCCTATAACAAAAAGACATATTTATTCCCTTAGCTTTTTGGATGACAGTACTGTATTTCTTACTGGCACTAGTGGTGAGCATTAATAAAAATTTGCTCTTGTCTATCTTCTGTCTCTTACAAATGTTTGATGCTGGCCTCCACTGCAGCTTAGCCTCTAATAAGAGACACATTTTAAAGTTGATGTGCACTTTGTGATCTGAACATAACCCTTCACTGAAGTATATATATATATTAGGGCTGTCAAAAGATTAATCGCGATTAATCGCATCCAACATAAAAGTTTGTGTTTACATAGCATATGTGTGTGTACTGTGTATAAATATTATGTATATATAAATACACACACATTCATGTATATATTTAAAAAATATTTGCATTTAAATACTGTATATACATTTCTATAATTTATATTATATATAAATATAAATATTTTATATATAAATATAACATTTTTTTCTTAAATATATACATGATTGGGTGTGTTTTTATATATAAATAATAATTATACACAGTACACACATATATGTTATGTAAACACAAACTTTTATTTTGGATGCGATTAATCGCGATTAATTTTTTGACAGCCCTTACTTATATATATATATACAGCCCTTATATATATATATATATATATATATATATATATATATATATATATATATATATATATATATATATATATATATATATATATATATATATATATATATATATATATATATATATATATATATATATATATATATATATATATATATATATATATATATATATTAGGCCAAGCTTTTTGTGCATCATACAGGTGTTGCCCAAAAGAACAAATGTTCCAGGTTTCAGGACTACAGACAGGTACTTGCGAGGAGGCTGGACCAGAGGACGTGGTTTCCGGCCCTCGAGATTTTACAGCCCGTTCAGAGGCTGCAACTTCATTAGGTCAGTTTATACAGTATAAAGGTTAGAGGTTTTTTAATTTTTATTTATTTATTATAGGGCGGTCAAATATTAATTGCAATTAATCGCATATCAAATAAAAGTCATTTCATAATATTCAAAGTAGGGCTGTCAAAAGATTAATCGCGATTAATCGCATCCAAAATAAAAGTTTGTGTTTACATAACATATGTGTGTGTACTGTGTATAATTATTATTTATATATAAAAACACACCCAATCATGTATATATTTAAGAAAAAAATGTTATATTTATATATAAAATATTTATATTTATATATAATATAAATTATAGAAATGTATATACAATATTTAAATGCAAATATTTCTTAAATATATACATGAATGTGTGTGTATTTATATATACATAATATTTATACACAGTACACACACATATGCTATGTAAACACAAACTTTTATGTTGGATGCGATTAATCGCGATTAATCTTTTGACAGCCCTAATTCAAAGTGATTATTTCATATTTTAAATGTATTTATTTATTTATTTATTTATTTAGATTTTGAGATTTTATTTTGTATATAAATTTTAAAATGTATACATAAATAACATGTTAACTTTTATTTTAAATGCGATTAATCACAATTGTCTTTTGACAGCCCTAATTTATTTATATGTATGCCTATTATCTAACCACAGTGGAATAATATAATGTTCATTATCCACAAAAAAGTGTAACTGTAATTCATTACTTGAGGAAAATTAAACTGCAAAAAAGTGCAAAAAAGTATTTTTGTCTTGTTTTCAGTATACAAATATCTAAAAATTCTTAACTCAAAATGCATTTCTTGATGAGCAAAATGACCAAAGAAAATAAGTCATTTTTTTACAAAAAATATATAATATTTTAGTGATTTTTTTTTTTTGCTTAAAACAAGTTAAAAAAAAGTGGCCAGTGGGGTAAGAATTTTTTTTTTAAAATAAGTTTACTTTTTTTTAAAACACTTAATTTATGAAAAATTAATAAACTTTCTTAACCCTTGGCAGATTTTTTTTGCTTGTTTTAAGCACAAAATTACTTCAATTTGATATTTTTTCACCTAAAAACTACTTATTTTCTTAGGTAATTTTGCTAATAAAAAAAGGATCTTGATTTAAGAATTTTTTGATATTTGTACTTCAAATCCTTCTTTGAAGGTATTTAAAAAATATATTGCGATGTAAAATGAGTGAAGTATGTTGCTGTTTTAATTAACTTATATTTACAAATGCTTGTTTAGAATTTGTTTTGTGTTTAATGTGTTTATGTGAAACTTTGGTAAGGCCATCTTTGCCAGGACTCCCTGGAAGAAGAGATTTCTTTAATCTCAATGGGACCTTCCTTTGAAAATAAAGGTACTGAAAACAAGACAAAAATACTAAATAAGAAAGTCATTTTTTTTGCAGTATGAAGATTGCTTAGATTGAAAAAATTTGCAAACCTAAAGGCTTATGTAATGAAAGTGGTGCTGTACAGTCATACAATCGGTTAAGTATCTAACACTTGTGCATCTATAGAGTGCCGCATGGATGACGTATTTTTGTAGGCCAACCTGGAAGTTTGCGGGACACTGGTTCCCTCGACAAAAAGCCTATAAATTTTTTTCCCATAGACTTTTGGATTATTGCAAAAAAAGTTTGATACTTACACGTTTTGTCCAACAAGATAATCTTAACAGATGAACACAACTTTAATCATTTTCTGACAGCTCTTAATGTATTAAACACATTTAAAACATGTACCTTGATGAGAAAATAATCTGTGGATGAATCTTTGTTGGGAATTGTGCTCATGTTGTTTTGTTTGTGAGATATTCAGACTTTTTCAGAGACTTTAAAGTCATCATGCATGCAGTCCAATGTAGCTACTTGTTAGCAACCGCCCTTTTAAAAACACTTTAAAGCTTTAAAAAGTAACTAGAGGAAGTTTCACTGGTGTATTTTATGTTGTATAAAACATGAAAATATCTTGGGCTTGTGGTCTTATTTAAGGAGTTTAACTAAAACCCCATTAAAAAATGTTTAACTTTTGAGACGATGGAACTAAAAGTGCTAAAATGCTAGCTCGCTTTCGGGTTTTGCCTACAAAAAACGTCATCCTGCAGTTGGCACTCAAATCAATCATTTTAAGTTTTAAAGGGGTGGTTTACCCAAAAATGAAAATTCTGTCATTTACTGACCTTTATGTTATTTAATACCTGTAAAAGCTTTTTTTATTCTGTTGAACACATAAGAAGATATTTTGAAAAATGATGGTAACCACACAGTTGACAGTACCCATTGACTTTTATAGTAAGAAAAACAAATACTATGAAAGTCAGTGGGTATCGTCAACTGTGTGCTTACCATCAGATATCTTCTTTTGTGTTTAACAAAATAAAAGAAATTCATACAGGTATTATGGGTGAACTAAATTATTAAGGGTGACTAAATTACAGAATTTTTATTTTTTGGATGAACAATCCCTTTTAATGTCATGTTTAATGCTGTTCTTTTATCTTTAGGGAAGATGGAAGAGCTGATCCTTGGATTGATTCATTTTGATATTAAAAATACAATCGTTTATTTTCCTCCATTATCTCCGAAGCACTTATTTGTGCCAACTATTGTTTTCAGATATTTTGTCCACCTTAAGTATGATACTACAAGACAAGGATGAGACTTGTATTCTTTCTGTACAATTTATTTCTTTACAATATTGTGCCTGTGGGAGGCTATGAGATGTCTTGACAATTTCAGTACTTTTGTTTATCAATGCTTAGAATGTAAATAAAATCTATAATAGCAAGTCATTTTACGAAACACAAATGAAAATGTTTAATATATAAATATTACACACATGCAAATCCATTACTAAATAGACACAATGATTTAGTTTTATATACAGTAGTGTTCAATCAGCAGGCCTGCACCATCATAGCCGAAACGATGCCGTCAAAAGCCCTAGAGACAAAAAAAAAGATATTAAGAGGATCAGTGGGTCCACAGAGCAAACACAATACACATTTACCCAAAAACACTTACTTTGATTGAATCGGATCACCGGGATTGTAGAACGGGTTACACATAACATCAGTGAATGAATTGTGCAACTTTCTAAACATCTGAGGAGAAAAAACAGATCATGAGCGGTCACAAATTTACCTAATGTTAATGATATAAAGTGGGCTCCAAACTTCTGAATCCACACTGATATTTGTGATATTCAAAATCTAATGTAAACTGATGTGGTCATCGGCTTTTGGACCCCACTGTATCGCCCCACACTTATAGTTTTATACACAATAGTTGTGTAACTCACACTTCTAATTTCATTGTCTCTCAGAGATGTGTTGGATGAATCGACCACAATTACAAACTTGACCTTGGAGTTTGTCACATAACCATATCTGTCATTCCTGTTAAGATGCATACATATCATCCTTGACATGAATTTATCATGCAATAAAACATCAAACCAATTAGGGATAGATAATTACTATTCAGCTCATGGGGATGGTACGTATATCATACAAAAACGGAAAAATACTGAAAAGCCCATAAGTATATTTGTGAGCTGTCAATGCCAACCAGACGTTGAGTCTCATTCACTAATAATTGCATACGTTTTTCGTATTTGTATGCACACTTGAACTTCTCACGATACCTTTCTGCATAATTCACAACGATTGGCACATGAATTTGTTCTTACGTTAGTAAATTTGTTGTGTCCTACATACACAAGGTTGGCAATTTGCTTAAAACACGCCCAATCTAGCTCCATATAAGGGATTTTTGCAGCACTGGTACACAGAAAATTTTAGAGTAGTTTGTCACCAAAGCAAAAGAGCTAGAAAACAATCCATGATCATATTTATAACTGGTAATATTTTTTGTTTTCCTTTGCATTTTTAATTTGGGAGGTCTTTCGCTAGAGAAAGCCAATGCTTTGTGTCCACCAGACTAACAATAAAGTATTGGATGCTTTAACAAAGACATTTATTATAATGACATTTAATTAATATGACAGACACACACATCTGTTTCTAAAATAAAACCGATAGGAGATTAAGTGATTGACGTTTAGACATCTCATTACATCTAGGTAACATTTACATTAGGGATTAGCAGACACTTTCATATAAAAATTTAAAAAGTGAGAAAGGAAAACAAAAAGATTTGTCATGCATCTTCTTTATATGTGTAGAAAAAATAATTAGGCTATAATAATGTATATATCCTCTATATCAGTGGTCTCCAACATGGTTGTCCGCACAGAGTCTGTGAGTTGTCCGCCAAAGCATATTCTATTAAAAGCCTCAATTTTAATATAAATTACATATTTTATATTAGCTTGGATAAAACATATGAACAAGTAAAAAAATAAAATCAAGTTTTGAGTATACTGCATCAAAAATGTTGCTTCTAGATTGTTTTGTCTATTGTGGTAGCCCTTGCTCACAAAAAGGTTGGGGACCCCTGCTCTGTATATTGATAATAATAATGATAATATATATAAAATTGTATAATATAACAAATAATAATTTAAATATTAATATTAACATTATTATATACATTATAATTATAGCCTAGTATTTTATTATAGCGTACGTGAGGTATTTGTTCTTAAATTTTATCGTACATTTAGAAGAAATTTAATACAAAAGTTTTTGTTGAATCATGATTTGTTTGTGAAAATTTTTATTTGCATGCTTAGCGAATGAGACCGATAATAATCAGTAAATGCAATTATTTCAAAATAATATAAAAAAGGCCAAAAATTAGATGATACATTGGTTGATCATTATTAAGGATACACTTTGTAGTCTTCTGTTGGATAGAGGAGTCCCAGATAAAGCTCCCTCTGGTCGGCCAAAGCTTTCCCCACACCGGAGATCTTCTCTTCCACAACATCCAGAGAAGTGTGCACTGTGTAGTGAAACTTCAGTTCACCCTGTGTAGGCACACTGCGTATGTATAGTGGATAATTCTGCAGAGATCAATATACTGTTAAAGGCGTTGTGATATTTGAATGAACATCACACAACTTCATCATATCGTTCAAGTGCAACTGAGTAATAGATTTTAAATAAACCTCATATGTCTATGTGCCATAGACATTTTAATGTTTACTGCATTCAACGCCTCAAATCGCCTGACTTTTTGACCACAGCAATAGCTTTTCATATATTTAACAGGACATTCAATTCTTCATTTTTGTTATAGTAAACAATTTGTATTGACATAGTTTGACACTCTGTTTACTATAGTAAAACAATAGTAAATTTGCTATTTTGGTAGCGCATTATGTTAGGAGGGCAACACACATGTTAATAAATTTTGATAAAAGCGTGTGGCAATTGCGTCCATTAAAACTATGGTAAAGAAAAATTAACTTTATGGTAAAGTTTGTGTAAACAAACACACAATGCCTGATGTTTAAGTAAAAGATAAGGGTAATTCATTGTCGGAAAAAAAACAGAAGTGGTACATAGCCTACTATAAATGGGAATTAAATTAAATTCTTGGCTTTACATTTATGTCTTATTATAATGACGTGTACATGTATATTTACACTGCAAACAAGTCCTGATAGCGACATGCGACAGATACATTTAAAGATTAATCATTTCCGAAATATCCGGCGGTAGATATGATAAATCCGTGATGTCGGGTTTAGATTGTGCTATAGAAATATAAATAAAGGGGCCAACGTATCGTAAAAATGAAACATTTCCGCTTACCTCCTTCGCTATGACTGCTATGCACACCGCCATGATTACGCCAGTCACGTGACATGCAGAAGTCATATGACTTCACGCGGCGCTGCGCAGACTGGTCTGCAAATGACATTGAAGTACCGCGAGAGCGGTGGTTTTAATTCGCGCTCGCGGTAATTTGATGTCATACGTAGAATGGTCTGCGCAGCGCTCCGTAAACTTAAACAGCTTTTTCCTCATCCTCATTCTAGTAACGGCGGAAATCCTCGTGACTCGTGCAAACATACTTTGCCATGTTGCCATCGAGTTTAGTATAAGAGTTGCATTAAGGATGTGATTAGTGCCGCTCAGAGAGTTCATAATGGCTCTTCAGACCGTCATTTATCTCTTATGGACAGTAACGTTATGTGTGTGTCAGACTGCAGCAAACACGCAGCCAAACACCATTATCATGCTAATGGATGACGTAAGTCTGACTAACTGACCAATTAACAACAGAGCTATGCTAAAGCAACCAATGTTTTTTATTTGTATCTTTGTGTTTTTGTGTGTTATTGCAATTGTGTGCATTTTTTTTGTTGAAATTCTGTATTGCATGTTGTACTGTACAGTTTTGATTGTTTTTGTTTTCATTATGGGACCTTATATACTGTACAAGATTGTAAATATATGCAGTATGCCTGTTAACCAAGCATGGTGGCCAATATTTTAAGTCAACAATATTTTAAGAAAACAGGCATCAAAACATGTAAATGTACAGGAGAAAAGTTAGGTAATGGTTAGAGATTATATTCATCCATACATTACACACCCATCTGTTGAGTCTTCCACCTACTTGAATAACTTCATTACATCAATCTTTTAATCACACATGCATTGCTATAACATACATCTGTGTTTCTATGTGCAGATGGGCTGGGGAGATCTTGGGGTACTTGGGGAGCCCTCTAAGGAAACTCCAAACTTGGATCTGATGGCTGCTCAAGGGATGCTATTTCCGAACTTCTACACAGCCAATCCTCTTTGTTCCCCCTGTATGTGCTGTTTTTGTGCTTGCCTGCATCTCTATCACAGTGGTTATGTCTGAAATTGAACCCAGACAGTAGATGACACCAGGCCGGATGCGCGCCAGATCGACGCCAAAGTCAGCAGCTCCGGTGCGGATCCGGCCCAGAGTAGTCTGCTGTCTGGGAACACTAGCATACTGCATACTGCTCAGTATAAACTGATAAAATAGTATGTGAAATGGTTACATTGATAAACATTTTAGATTTTGATGAGATCACTATGTGCAGTTTTATATGTGGGGCATTCAATTTTGTCAAAAATACAACAGAAAACAGGGCGATGTGAACTTTACATGAAATGCAATCTTACATATAAAAGAAATTATTCTGGAATGTGAATGACCCACACACATATTGAGTTATACAAATAATATATATGATATATAACAAAATACAGAACATGAATGAACAGCACACTTACATTTGTATACATACGTTCTTTCAAAAACATCACATTGATATACTTTTATTAATTTTGCTATGCAATGATTTAAAAGTTCGGGAGCTTCAGGTCATTAATTTATTCATCTTTCTGAGAGAAGTTGAAAGAAAATATTCTTCAAGTCGTTTTAATTCCATGTGAGCACACGAGGCATGTGTCTGCATGATACTGAGAGCACAACTTATTATGCTAATAAGGATAATACCAACAGTATTGAAATATGCAAATGATGCATAATTTAGGAATTTAAATGGACTTGCTGTGCAGAACAGATCATTAGTCCTCTTTTCGATTCTAATTAATTTTTAAGCAAATAGGGTTTAATCAATTGTTCATCTCAAATGTGTGAGATGAAGGCCCTTGGAGCAGCTCTCACTGGCGTACCTGCTCCTGTAGAGAGATTTTATTATACAGACTTTAATTAAAACTTTAATCATAAAGTAGATAAAGGAGAATGTCCTGATTATAATATCAGGATGAGCTCTCTTTATATCCAATTGTCTTGTTTCTTTCTTTCTCTCTCTCTCTTTGAAATTAAGTCTTAAATACAACGTGATTTAAAGTTCAGCCGATGCATAAGTGTTGTTGGTAAGCATCCTGTGTTTTTTATTAGATTTTGAAACTTATTCTGCAAGAGCAAACAAATTGTTGAATAGATTTGATTAATTCTTTACATTGCAAAAAATCACTTTCTTACTTAGTATTTTTGTCTTGCTTTCATTACAAAATCTAGAAATTCTTCAATCAAGATGTATTTTCTTGATGAGCAAAATGACCTAAGAAAATAGTTTTTAGACAAAAAAATATTCAAATAAAGTGAATTTGTGCTTAAAACAAGCAAAAAATTAATTTGCCAATGGCAAATTTTCTTGAATTATTGAATTAAGTGTTCAAGAAAAAAGTTCAAGATTTTTTTTTTACCCTATTGGCAGATTTTTTCGCTTGTTTTAAGCGCAAATTCACTTAAATTGTATATTTTTTGTCTATATGAGTTTCTTTATTCTGTTAAACACAAGATATTTTGATAAATGATTGTAAACACACTTGTTGGCGGTACCCATTGACTTCCATATAGTAGGAAAAAAACACTATGGAAGTCAATGGGTACCGTCAACTGAGTGAGTCAATTTATTATTTTGCATGATTAAAATGAGCCCAAACATGTTGCTAACAATTTTTTGGTTCTCTGGTCAAACAATTTTACATTTAGCAAGGGTTTTGAAGGATCCCATCATGCATTGTGGCACGTTAATTTCAGTGGTTATTTTTTTTAAAGATTACTGTTTTAGTGTTGCTTTTGTTCTGCTTTCCTCCACTATTCCAGTAAACCATTTCAAAAATATTTAAAAAAATAAAATTGTAGTTTTCTAATCAAAGAAATTAATATTTTGGTACTAAAGATGCATAACAATCATAGCACAATAAAAGTTTTTGTGAACTGTGATTGAATAATAATTTATATATATAAATGCACACACATGCATGTATAATTTTAAGAAAATTATATATTTATATATTAAGTATTTATATATAATATAAATTATACATAAATATACAAATGTATATACACATGTAAACATTTCTTAAAATTATACATGAATGTGTGTGCATTTATCTATAAAAAGTTATTATACACAGTTCACACACACACATATATGATAATATAACTTTTATTCTGCTATAGATTAATTACGATTAATCGTAGTTGGCATTTGTTTACAATTATTTACAGCTTCAGATTTAAAGATTTTTACACACATGGTAAACATTACAGTCAGGTGATCTAAAACTTTTGAGCCGTAGTGTAAAACAATTAAGTAATCGCCAAAGCCTCAATTACGGCTGTATAGAATTTACCGCGCAGCGGCTTCATAGAAAGGTATAAAACATTTCAAAACTTCAATGCAAAGTCGATTAATTGGCAATAATAACCACAATAACATCAAGGTGAATACTCAACAATTCTGATTTTTTTTTGTCATAATCGCGCAGCCTTATAATGTTTATAAATAAATAACTACTGTTTGTAGCTTTTACTTATACTATATAATGTGTCTGTATTTTACAGCCAGGGCAGCGTTGCTTACCGGTAGACTTCCTGTGCGAAATGGATTCTACACCACCAATGGTCACGCTAGAAACGGTATGATCATAAACCATTAACCTCTTTCACCAGCACTCCATCACTCTTATCAGTTTATCTGCTCTTATGGCCTTTTGCGGTGTGCTACAATAATCTCTCTCTCTCTCTCTCTCTCTCTCTCTCTCTCTCTCTCTCTCTCTCTCTCACAGCATACACACCACAGGAAATAGTTGGAGGAATATCTCCGAATGAGATCCTGCTTCCAGAACTGCTGAAGAAGAATGCTTATGTCAGCAAGATCATCGGCAAATGGTGAGGTGTCACATCAACATCACTTATCACAATATAAGTGTACTGCATACTGCACACTATATACTCTGTACTTAATACTATTATTTAAAAATTTTATAAGTTTCATAAGGTGTCCATAAATCATCTCGTACTGTATACAGTAAATACTTCATAGCTTTTTCTCCAATCTTAGGCACCTTGGTCATAGAAGTGAACATCTTCCTCTAAACCATGGCTTTGATGAATGGTTCGGTTCACCCAACTGCCATTTTGGCCCTTACAATGACAGCATACGTCCCAACATACCCGTCTATAACAACTCTGAAATGCAAGGAAGGTGAGCTACACATGTAATGAACTTTAGCCAAACATCACTATCACTGTTAAACACTGTTTAATAAACCCACCCTACATATATGAATGATACCTTAAAGGGACATTCCACTTTTTGTGAAAATATGCTAATTTTCCAGCTCCCCTAGAGTTAAACATTTCATTCTTACCGTTTTG
Source organism: Paramisgurnus dabryanus (assembly GCF_030506205.2). NCBI lineage: Eukaryota > Metazoa > Chordata > Actinopteri > Cypriniformes > Cobitidae > Paramisgurnus > Paramisgurnus dabryanus. Next base: position 53,458,353 of record NC_133338.1, read on the forward strand.
GAATCCATTCAGCTGATCTCCGGGTCTGGCGCTAGCACTTTTAGCATAGCTTAGCACAATCCATTGAATCTGATTAGACCATTAGCATCGCGCAAAAAATATCCAAAGAGTTTCGATATTTTTCCTATTTAAAACTTGACTCTTCTGTAGTTACATCGTGTACTAAGACTGACAGAAAATTAAAAGTTGCAATTTTATACACCGATATGGCTAGGAACTATACTCTCATTCTGGTGTAATAATCAAGGACTTTGCTGATGTAACATGGCTGGAGCAGGCGTAGTGATATTACACACTGCCCGAAAATAATCCCTTGCTATTGAAAGTAACCAAGGGGACTATTTTCGGGCGGTGCGTAATGTTACAGAAAATGTATTATGGCATGTCCAAAATGCCCCTATTTGGATGTGAGCAACATGCTGTTTTAATGCCTGTACCTTTAAATGCAAATGAGATACAGTTCCTCACTTCCTTACAAACAGACAGTGGGCGCTTTCTGTTCAAATAGACAGGGTTCCCACGCGTCCTGGAAAACCTGGAAAACCTGGAAAATGAAAGACCAATTTTCCAGTACTGGAAAACACATAAAAAATGGGGGGAAACGTCAAATGTCCTGGAAACGCTTGCGTTGTCCTGGAAAATTATTTTCCCTCCTGGTAGGATGAACGCAAACGGGTTAAAAATGTTATGCATTAATGTCTGTTTTGACCTGCCTTTAACGTGTAATATTGGGCTGGAGCGCTTGTCTGCTTTCATTTCCGCATGTAGCCAGCTTACCGCCCCACGTGACACAAACCTGCCAATGTACGCGTTTGCGTAGCAAGTGCGCAATTTGACGACATAGTACGCTGGTAGGACTTGCCCCTCTAAACTACGGACATGTGAGTTCTGTGGCAAATATGCACGTGCGGTACTCCTGTCTGACAACACGATTCAGCAGGGTGGTGAAGCAGTTTCAGCTAATCATTGTAGAAAAGCAGAGAATAACAAGTCTACTGAACCTACAACGTAACATTCCCGTCCCTCTCCTCCTCCCCTCTGCCTCAGCACCGCTCTACTCAATGGCACTGCTCTGCCTCACTCTCTATACCCCGTTCCCCATTTGCTGCAGTTGGGCTTAAAAAGGTAATGTGTGTGTGTGTGTGTGTGTGTGTGTGTGTGTGTGTGTGTGTGTGTGTGTGTGTGTGTGTGTGTGTACCTGGTAATTATCATGTTGTGGGGACCAGTTGTCCCCACAAAGATAGGAATACCAGTGTTTTTGTGACCTTGTGGGGACATTTTGATGTCCCCATGAGGAAACAAGCTTATAAATCAAACAAGATGATGTTTATTGAAAATCTAAGGTACAAGAAAGGTTTTTGTGATGGTTGGGGTTAGGGAATGGGGCAGGTAAGGGGAATAGAATATACAGTTTGTATGGTATAAAATGCATTACGTCTATGGAATGTCCCCACAAAACATGGAAACCAGAATGTGTGTGTGTGTGTGGGTGTACCTGCCAGCTTTTGGTAAATGTGAACCGTTACACGTAAGGATTCACTGTGAAAGCATTCGAGTCGAAGTCTAAGTGAAAAAATAATGTGTTGTGTACAGTAAGTATAAAACATAAAATATAGGGGTGTGACGAGATCTCGTGCGATTAAATATGTATCGCGAAATTAATTATGTCACGAGATTTCTCGGGGAGGTCAAATGCTGGCCGTTTCTTATACAAAATGCTGCATCCAGAGGTTGCATTTGTAGACTGCATACGTCATAAATTAAATGCATTATATTCTGTCTTTTACTGCGTTTGCTTTTTAAATCTTGCTCAATAATAACAGTGACTGTATCATTTCTACTGTAAAGAATTGGACAAATATTAAAGATTTAAATGGATTTAAACGTTGTTTGGCTAAAAGAATCCATTTAAAATTAAAGTAACTGAAGTGGGTCATTTACCGCCCCCTGTAGGCATTTGTTATAGTAGATAATTCTGTTTTTTTAGGCTATATAAATGTGTTTACTAGTTTTGATACTTTATTTGGACGAATTATTATTGCATTGTCATTATTATGTAATGTTAAAGGTTATTATTTTATTACCAAAAATATCAAATTACTTCATTATCAATTAGCAAAATAATTGTTTGGGACAGTCCTAGATTAGTTAAAACATTTCAAAATAATGTGATTTCAGTTTCCCATTCATTTATTTTATCATTGAGAATTTCTTAAAAATAAAGTAAAAATCTCGTCTCGTTCTCGTGAACCCAATCTCGTGTCTCGTCTCGTGGATTAAGTGCCTCGTCACACCCCTAATAGAATATGAAAGATATGAAAATGCTAAGGTATGAAAAGTAGGCCTAATTTCAGTTATCAGTCAATATAAGTAGTTTTAGACTTTCAAATTTCTGTTGTCCTTTATAGGCAGGAGTTAGTGACGATGTCAGGAAGACAGAGCAAATTCAAAACTGAGTGGAAGGAAAACCCCCAGTTCAGGGAATGGCTAGAAAAAGTGTCTGGAGATGTGCATAGGGCATATTGCAAGCTCTGCAGGAAATCTTTTGATATTGGTAACATGGGAGTCTCAGCAGTCAGGAGTCATGCACGGGGACAAGGCCATGTTAAGATTATGTTAGTGACTGATTGCGAATACAGCTTGACTGTGAGAGTTTGGATTTTTAAACTGATATCAGCAATGATGATATGATACTATCACTACTACCCAGCCTTAGTTGTGATAACTTGACTCACACTGTAGCAGCTGAAAATGTCCTGGAAACGTCCTGGAAAATCTTTTCAAGAAAAGAGTGGGAACCCTGATAGATCTGATTAATACAGTCTAAGACAATAGTATCTAGTGGACAGAGTACAACTCGCTGAGGGTGGAAACTATGGTAATGCAGGACTGTAAGTGGGTGGGGCTTTGTCAATGTGACCTCACATTGATAAGCAAATCAAAACGGCATGTCTAATGAGACTGCTTTAGTTTAATGGGAATTAAAAATGAAGGAGCAGGTGGATTTTTTTCATCGTAGGGTGGTTGTGTTCACACAATGCCAACACACATTTATGTCCAAACACCTTGTAAAAGTGGATTTTGCATAAAAGTTGCCATTTAATGTATACCGTAAATGTTGCGTGGTCTCTCATTTTTGGTCTCTCAAGTTGCTATTTGTAAGTTTGGTAAGGAGAGGTTGAGCTGTTTTACATTATCAGACGTATTGTTTCCAATTGGCGAATGAAAAGCAGGCAAAAGAAATCGTACAGACTTGCACTGACAAAGGTACTATATATCTTTTTTGTTAAGTTAAGGAACAGGACCGGCTAAGTACACTTGAACGGGAGTTTCGAAATCGGGTCGCCGAAAGCATGTCCGCGCTATGTGTCGGAGCGCTGCCCACTAGACCAGCGGCTCTGGCGGGACTTGACAATATATTGAGACACAGGATTAACTTGGACCAGTAAACATCCAGAACACTCCTTATAAAGTTCTCATGAAACGTCTGGCGTCTTTGCAGCAAGGCAAGAAGTTACAAAATAGTAAAATTTAGTTACGAACAAAGGCAAACAGTAGTGATATTTAAAGGTGCAGTGTGTAAATTTTAGCAGCATCTAGTGGTGAGGTTGCGAATTGCAACCAATGGCTCACCCATTGCTTTTGAAATGCATAGAGAAGCTATGATAGCCGCCACTGGAAAAATGTTATAGTCGGAGATGACAAAGTAAAAAAAGTTTGTCCGTTATGGACTTCTGTAGAAACATGGCGGCACAAAATGGCGACTTCCTTGGTGTATGTAGATAAAAACGTCTCATTCTAAGGTAATAATAAATTAACGGTTCATTGTAAAAAGGTCTTTATACACCCCTGATAATATAGCTTTGTATATTATTTTCCATTTCTTTCAAGAGATCATTTTAAAAACTACACACTGCACCTTTAATAGTATTGCCTACAAAATATGAGGTAAATAGAAATCTTTTCCAGCGTTTGGTTCAGCTTCAATTCATTCATAACTTTTTATGTTTGTACTAGCTGCGACGTAGTATCTCATTTTCTGCCCATTTGTTCCCTCCAAAACAGCCATATGTGCATTCTGGGTCATTGGCTTTGGCGATAGGGCTAGTTTTGCGCTTAGCGGTGGGTTTGATCAGCATGCTACGTTTGAGCCTAGCCAGACAAACACAAACACACCCAAGAGATGACAGGTTGTGTTTGCGACACCTGGAACAGTCAAAGCATAAGCGAGCCGTCACTACAGCTCCACGCCTCGGCACGTTCGCAGAATCTTCTGAGACGCAATCTCGCATTTTACCTCTTCAAATTCACTCCGTAATCACACCCCCGGGTAGCACTCGGTTTAAGAAGCTAGTCGATTGAAACAAAACCCACATGGGGTTGAATTGAGAGTTTTATTTGATCTACAGCGAAGCAAGATGATCTGTGTGTTTTGCAGGTATTACGAGGAGTTTAAAATCAACTTGAAAACAGGTGAATCCAACCTCACCCAAATGTATTTGAAGGTAAGTTATCCGGTTCATTGGCTTGATTGTTTTGTTTTTGTATGGATCGTTGCTGTTGACATTGACAGGTGCATCATGGGAGGTACATCATTGCTTTTGATTCGCTCTGTCTTCAGGAAGGTCTGGACTTCATCACTCGGCAGGCAGCAGCAAAGCAGCCTTTCTTTCTCTACTGGGCTCCAGATGCAACCCATGCACCTGTCTACGCCTCGAAACTCTTCCTGGGAAAGAGCCAGAGAGGGCGGTACGGACGCATTACTATTGCTATATACTAGGGATGCACCAATATGTCGGCCTATAATTGGTATCGGCTAACGTATATCATCCGATTATTTGAAAACAACGGATGATCATGACAAATTATATCCAAGCAAATCAATAGGGGCAGGACGTATCAGAACTCATACTGTGTGATTATTTTTACTTAGGTGACTATAGCTGCGTTTCCATTAAAGATTTGCGCAAAACTATTGCGAAATGACTGCATTTTCATTAACCAATGTTTTGCGACCAAAGTGTAATTTTGTTGTTTTGCGTAGAACCGCGATAAGTAATTCCAAAAACCATGGGTATGGTCGATTTCATACGGCACCGGTTAATTTTGGGGACACGTTGTACCCGGTCCCTTAAATGAGGCTAAATAGAGTTGATAGTACCATTAGTGGGTACGGTTATAAGTTTTAGCCACTTTTTTATATGTATGTGCCATCGGTTCCCAATTTTTTAGAGCAGAAATAAGATGTTGATTTTCCATTTCTGTGGCAAACAGTCTTAGGGCTTCATTGATAGTCTTGTCTTCAAGTTTTTAGTATTCCACCCCAGTGCTTTGAAATACTGGGGCTTTACTAAGCATACGTTTCTTCAGAATGCTAAATGAGCTTTGCATTGACAGAGGAATAGATAAAGGCTGAGGGGTATTAGCCAGGTGCTGCCAACGGAGAGATTTACCCTGACGTGCCACATCTTACAGTTTTATATCCAGTGCACATCTTACTGAGGCATTATATACAGTACATCACACACATCTGTTACATTACAGCGTTTATACAACTGCGCTAATTTGACAGATTTGTGTTTGTTTGGTGTATACTTCAGTGGTTCTGCACAATTTTTGGTACTTGTGTTAAAATGTCTGTAAATAAATGAGTAAAGAAGGATATTGTAGTATGAGAACGTTTTTACTGTTAAATCTTTCCCAACCAACGTTTCTTTTTTTTAAAGGTGCAGTGTGTACTTTTTAAAAGGATCTCTTGACAGAAATGCAAAATAATATAAAAAACTATATTATCAGAGGTGTATAAAGACCTTTTTATAATGAACTGTTATGTTTTTATTACCTTAAAATGAGAAGTTTTTATCTACAAACACCGAGGGTACCCTTACATGGAAGTCGCCATTTTGTGCCGTCATGTTTCTACAGAAACCCTTAACGGACAAACTTTTTTACTAAGTTGTGTCTGACGATGACATGTTTTTCCGGTGGCGTTTCAAAATAAGAGGTGAGCAGTGGACTGAGCCGCTGGTTGCAATTAGCAACCGCACCACTAGATGCTGCTAAAATGTACACACTGCACCTTTAAAGTTGCACCAGCATTTAAAAAATGTAAAAAAGCATTTAAGCACCAGCATATTTTATGATTTTCACAAAAGTTTAATATATAAATATATAAATTTACAATATATCAAATGAAATGAAAGAACCGACTCTCTGCTTTCAAAAGATTTACAAAAAAAGAAAAACGTTTCATCTTATTTTTATTTGTTTTCTTTTCATCACCTTTCAAATATGGTTAGGTTTCTTCAAAAAGACCAAATTTTGTACAAAAAGCTGAGATAATTGCATTTTTGTGAAGGACTTTAGATAGAAATCAGATTTGGAGCGATAATCAAGACATACGCTGAGTTTTTACTGTTTTGGGATCAGTGGATACTTAAGTGTTTTATACGTTTTGTAAGACCGCCACCTAGTGAATAATAGCGGAAATATGGACTGCCGTAAATACTTGGCAGGGAAGCGTTTTCTCTTAATTTACGAGATAACTCGTCAATGGCTGGAAAACAGTTAATAGTTTTTCGAATGCTATAGTTATTAGGGTCAAACAATATATCGAATTATCAAAGTGAAAATGTGCATATTGCAAAGGTTTTCAATTTGTATTATTACTAAGTTATGTATTGTCAAAGTTTTGGGTTGATGGAGATAGCAGAGAGATTGAAATACGAATGTTAATGTCTGCGTGTATTCAGTGCATGAGTACATTATTTTACAAAGAATGTAAAACGTGTATGCTGGCTATTTAATTTTTAGTTTTTAAGTATATTGCGGTTTAAATGGATTTAACAAACTTAAAAAATAACCATATTGCATATCAAATGTTGTCTTAAATAAACTCTCATTATCTTTACTTTAGTAAATTAAACTAAAAATCTTTAAGAAGCGTTCTCAGACATGTTACCCTCTTGTGTACACCAAACATTGCGTTCCTTGATGTAGATTACTGGCGGGATTTAACTTTGGGTCATGCAAATTTTTCACTTGAGTTGAATATTTTAGTTTTAATTACAAATAGCATGTGTTTTCGCCGCCATCGCGCCACCCAATTTGCACCATTTGCATCGCCCCACGTGAGTTTGCGTCTATTTGCATCTTTGCATTGGCTACTTGCGCAAATCGTTGAATTTGCGCTTGGTGTGTGTACGCTCTATAAGTTGCATAGGCATGCTACTAAACATCCATCTAGATTGATTTAGATGCTTTGGTGGTGATGACATGCTTTGTGTCTTTTAGTTATGGTGACGCAGTGATGGAGCTGGACCACAGCGTCGGTCAGCTTTTGGCCCGACTGGTCAGTCTTGGTATCGATAACAACACTTTGGTGTTCTTCAGCTCAGATAATGGGGCAGCGTTGATGTCCGGACCTATGGAAAGTAGGAAAACATTTACATTTTAACTTGAAACATTAACACAACTAAAAGCAATGTCCTGTTCCAGTTTATTTTCAATCTGTGAGATGAAAGGTATGCTATGACAAAAGCTTTAAGTTTCTTTTCACTTTCATCATCCTCAGGTGGCAGTAATGGTCCATTTCTCTGTGGGAAGGAAACTACATTTGAAGGTGGCATGAGAGAACCGACCATTGCCTGGTGGCCTGGCAAGATCCCCGCTGGCACAGTAAGTATCAAATCAATCATGTCACCCACTTAATATACAGTACATATAGAGTCATAACTTGTCATGCTGGACACAGTCTAATGTAGCAACAAAGGATACATTGGATAAAATGTATAACTTGTTGTGCTTGGATAAAAGCATCTGCCAAATGCATAAATACAAATACAAATTTTTCAAATGGTTGGAACCTATGGCCCTTAGGTTACAGTTGTGGAACCGGCAACCTGGGTTTGATTCCTGGGTTTGATTTTTTTTATGCAATACTGTTCACATTAATGGTGCTGTGTGTAGATTTTAGTCACATCTAGTGGTGAGATTGTGAATTGCAACCAACGGCTCAGTCCACAGTCACCCATAGACATTATATACGTAGACGCCTCATGACATGCTGGTTGGGCCTCCTCACTGTACGCTAGCACCAGAGTCAATCGGAGTCAACGACGACGAGCTTCTATGCCCGTATTTTGTGCAGCTTAAGCTGCGTTTACACCAACCACGTTTCAGGCGTCAAAATCGCGTCTACTGCGCCTAGTTTGCCGCTTCAACAGTTTGAATGCATTTGCGCATCTAGAGTGAAGTAGAAGCGCGGAAAAAGCAAGCATTTGACGTCAAACGCAAAATGCACAAAAAGCACCATTCGCGTGTACGGTGCCATTCGCTCAATTCACGGCATTTGCGCGAACTAGACGCGCAAATGAGGCGGAATTGCGTCTACTGCGCCAAACGCCTCATCCGCGCCGCGAGACCTCCAGACGTACGTCAACGTGTCTTCACATTGACTTAACAGTGAAATCACTCGCACTTGACGCCTCTACCGCAGTTGGTGTAAATGCAGCATTACAGTTGCAATAACCTGCACAGTATTGATACCAGATCGCATGGGATTACCTTTCACAAGTAAGATTGAACAATAATTTTGGTTATTTTACCTTTTAAAATATTATTTGTGGAAATCCGGTAAAAATTTGAGTAGTTTAGACTATTGTAGTTGGGGATACACCTTCCTCAGTAGAAATAAATGGAGGATGGGTGCATTGGGGACCCATCCAAGATGGCGGTCGCACTGATACATCAGCTCCAAAAGGCAGCGTCAGTCTATGAGGCATCTACGTATATAATGTCTATGAGCTCACCCTTCCCTTTCGAAACACATAGAGAAGCTACGGTAGCTGTCGCAGAACAAACACGTCATCGTCTTAGACAACGTAGTGACAAAACACGCATTGTGGAGCAGTTTGTCTGTAGAAACATGGTGGTGCAAAATGGCGACTTTCATTTAAGGGGACCCCAGTGTATGTAGATAATAACGGTTCATTCTAAGGTAATTAAAACAATACAGTTAATTTTGTTAAGTCTTTATACATCACTGATAATATAGTTATGTATATTATATTGCATTCCTGTCAAAAGATTCTCCTAAAAGTTACACAGTGCACCTTTAAAAGTGATAAGGAAAAACAAGTTTAGATATTTGTTAATTAGGAACCTTTGGAAGAATTTATGAAAACAGAAGCTTATGTCATCTTTCTTGTTATCTTTTGGTACATTCCACATCATAAAAAATTGCATTTGAGAAAGATTTGCTGTTGTCAGGACAATCAATGCAATTTTTTCCTTAAAGAATAAATGTGTAAGGGAATCCATAAGGACTAGCATTCCTTGTGATTCCCATCCCTCGTCTTGCCATTCTGTGATGCACATCTTTTCCCCCTCTAATGTCTGTTTATATTATTTGCGATGCAAGACGCCCCCTTTCCTGATCCACGGAGGCTGCCACTCCACAAATGACTTTTAATTGTATTAGGGGCAACTGTGACACGGGACTGCGGCGTGTGGGATTTTGAAGGAGGGAGCGCAGGAGCGGAGTTAAGCCTGCCCCTGGCTCATATCTGTGGGGTGTGCACGGCCCTGATAGCGCGAGGGAGAGAGGGATTGGGAACGTCTTAAGCGGCTAATCTGTTTGTGTGTTTGCTGAGGATGGATTGAGCTGTAATGAGGGCTTCTGTATCTGAATATGCCAGGCGTGCCGGATAAAGGATAGAAAGGGAGACTGGAGCAGAGAGGAATGCTGGGGTATGTGGCTGGGATAGGAGCGTGTTTGCTGCCAGGTGTCTGGTCAGTGCCAGAAAGCAGAACGAGTTGAAATAGCAGGTGTTTCACACTGTTAACGTTCGTCTTGCGGCTGCAGGCCAGACTTTACCTGCCACGTATGTGGGGCTTGCGATATGGGTATCTGCTCTTCCGTTCCTATTAATTGGGGTCATATCATGAAAAATCAATCCTCTCATTATCTCTAGAAATATACAAGTTCAGTGTGCTATAAAAGCTTTCAGAACTCAAATCATCTTGCACAAACTATATTTTAAGCTATCACTTGGTAAAACGTACACCTTTGTACCTAAAGGGTGCATATTAGGGTCTACTCACACTAGGTATACCGTGCCATACCGGAGTACATTTGACCCCCAAAAGTTCAGTTTGTTTGGCTAGTCCTCTGTACTGTACCATGGTGCAGTTGCCCCGTGTTGCCTAAATGCCTCATTTGTCAATTAATCTGATTTTAAACACACCAAAACAGCCATAAACTCCAAACTATGAAGAACTCCTTTGCACATATGTTCCAATTTTCTTTAAAAACAATCGCATATTTTAATAAGCGTACTCTGGTACGAAAGGGTAGTGGGGAGGGGGGGGGCAATTGTATTTGGGTCTGGTTCAGTCCATTTAAATATAATGTGAATACACCCTTAGTACAGGTACCTCATAAGGGTACATGATGCTGGTACTTAAAACCTCTAGTTTGTGTGCGGGATGACGTCAGTTTTTTTTAAGGCTGCTAACAATATCTATATAGCCTACTGTCTACAAACATGAATAATATTAACATTACTATACATCGTTTAAAAGGTCTATGGGTTTAGCATCAGTGTATGGTTTTTGTTTAGAGATACAGATGCTCTAGCATTATAAATGTAGTATTTTGTGACAGAAGTCCAGATGACAGCATGCAAAATATAAACGGCACTTCTAACCTTTGTGTTGATATAACGATCGCGAGTCGAATCCAGTCTGTTTCAGATGTGTGAATAACCCATGAAAACCGTCTCATAGAATACATCCAATGACCATTTTTGTCCACAAATGCGCATAATCCATGAAATATAGATATATTGTCCATTGTTTACATCAGATTTCGCATGAACATCTTGAACAGAATATAATATACAATCTGAGGACTATTTACGTCATAACTCTGTATATGAGATTACACTTTAGGTTCTAGTAAACATATAAACACGTGTTAAAACTTTGTTTTGAAAAGTAGGCAGAAGTACAATACATAAAATCCAAACAGCGCTGACTCTCTCGTTCCTCCAATGACTTCATGGTAAATAATGATAGACAGAATGTGTAGCCAATTAGATAACGAATCCAACAATCTTTGTGTGACGTTATATTTCCTGGTGTGGAAACTGCTTATTATATTCTAACATAAGGATAAATAATAACAAGAACGATCGTGAATGCATGTAAACAAAAGACTTTTATTTTGGGGCTGACTGGCACTTAGAAAAGGATCATTAAGTTTTTAGTAATAAAAGATGTTATGCAAAAAAAGTTTTATTCCAAAGTATTTCAGTCTCTCTAACTTTTTTAATTTTTAACTTAAAATAATGGAATATGAAGCTCAAAGTGTCTTCTCTCTAATGATACCATAGTTATGCTTATACTCTAAATGGTTTAGTAAAAACAACCATTTTAGTGAAAGTAGGTCTTTTCATGGTTTGGGCTAGAGTGGGGGTGCTTTTCAAGATGTTAAATGTGCAGTGTGTAACTATTAGAAGGATATTTTGACAGCAATGCAATATACACCACTGAAAATAATGTATAATGTTATCTACATTATACAGACCATACAAAATAAACTGTATTGTTTTAATTACCTTAGAATGAGCCGTTTTTATCTACGTACACCACGGCTCCCCTTACCTGGAAGCTGCCATTTTGTGCCATCATGTTTCTACAGTAACCCCAAAACATTGAAAAACAAAGTCTGGAGTAAATGGGAACATTAATTTAAACACTTTTACTTATCATTTAACACTTTTTGTAACATAATTAAAAAAATTAGTCTTAAAAAATCTCATTACCGCAACAGTCAGAAAACATCAACACTGACATATTTTCAAAATGACATGACAAACCTGAAAGAACATAATTTGGAGATTCTGCACATGCATTTAAAATCAAAGTATTATGCTTCTATTAATTAAATTAACATTTAATAAGCATCTGTTGCAGTAATGATAATCAAAATGTCGTGAAAGCATTCTGACAAGACAATATTTCAAATTAACTGTAAAAAAATGATCTTACCTGGTAGCCATCTTGAAGTAACTGGTCCATGTGCTTGGTCACTCAAAATCAAACTTTATTAAAATTCTGTATGTGTGCTTAAACTGTTCTCAAAAAGTGTTGCGGAGGATGAGAACATCAGGCATGGACACATCATTTTCCTAATTTTTCTTCATTATTATTATACATGAATATTCAGTAAATATTTTTTCTGTCATCTAAAGTAGTCTAGCAAAACATCAATTTATTTTTTTTCTAAATATTTTTGTGTTAATTTGATTAAATTACAACATAACGCATGTTCAAACACAGCCGGACACATTGCGGTAATGAGAATTTCAGCAGAAAATGAGATAAAATTGACAAATTATCTATTTTTATGTTGAAATCACAAATTGTGCAAGGTAGAACACAGTATTGTGTTAATTCTAATGCTTTTTAATATTACTATATTACACATTTTATAGCTAAAATCATTAGTGCCGTGGTGTTTCAATGGTTTCGTGAGAATCACCCACATATTGCCCTACAGAGCGCGTTTGTCACTACGTTGTCTCAGATGATGATATTCTTGTCCTGTAGTTTCTCTATGTGCTTTGAAAGGGAGGGATGAAATTTACAAACTTGGAACCCGATGCCTCTAAAATCTACACACTGCCCCTTCAAATGGTATAGTTTAGGACTTTTTTAAAAGGGTACTGTCCCAGTAAAAGATTTGGTACCTTGTTTGTAGATCAAGACCAAGCGTGCCGCACAAGCCCTGAAAAGTGAAGCCAAAACGTCTCGATCGCCCCCCAGTGACTGGTCCCAGTATAGGTCATAAACCCCGCCTCCCCCATGTTATTCAATGGGACTTGAGACCAACTAAAAAAATTAATTACACTTCAATTATCTTTTTTTCGAAGCTGGTTTCTGTCATTTACTGTAGTTTTTATCACGCTGATGTAAATTCAAATGTTTGTTTTTAAAATAAGTTTGTGTTTAGTTAGTTATTTAATGATGTTAAAACGGTGGTGTCACGTCATGATTGACAGCTGTGATAGCGTGTGATATGCACATTCTACGAGAGCGAGTGCGGGGTTTTGACTTCGCGGCTTCCCTTCCTGCTCACTACTGCGCATGACTGGTCCCGAAATCGCTATTGCGCAGACTCAAGACCCAAGATGTCAGCGCCATATCGGGACACTGGCGGCTTCACTTTTCACCAATGGAAGAGAGCGAACAGGCGTCGTCCATCTTTTTTTACAGTCTATGATCAAGACCAAGAAATGAGTCAAAAATACCAAGATCAGTTTTTATTCTTTTTTGTTTTGTTTTATAAAAGATGGAAATGGTTGTGTAAAACAGAGCTGTCTGTGTTTTGGCCTTGAAAACTTAACTAGCATTGCAAGTAAACCTCAGGGATAAAGCATACAATGATGAAATGTTGGACATGGCTCCTTTAAAAGGCATGGTGCAATTTTTCTGTTCTTTTAATATGATGTGATCAGTCGTCTTCTTTAATAACTTAAACATCCTGAAGGTTTTTGATATATTTTTGGCAGTGCAATAGTCATTATTTTCCATTATGATCTGGCAGTGAGTCTGATCCAAAGCTTCGTTCTTGTGCAGGAATGAGAAACAGAAATGATTCGAGGCGGATGAGTTGCGTCATCTTAATGTTCCATTACAATCCTGCTTGTGTTTATCATTGTAGAGACACAGACAGAAACATTTTAAACTTGTTTTGTTGTATCGTAAATCAGTTTTGTTTCAAGGCTAACAACACCAAGTATGATTTGTACAGATCTCTTCAACATCACATCCATCCAGATATCTCATGTGTTGAGAAATCTGATTAAAAAAACGATTTTAAAGTCCCCCTGTACTCGATAATTTTATCTCTTAAAACTCATCTTTTAGCATCAAAACAGCATATGTAAAAAAAATCTGTGATGATAATTTCTTTATGCCTTAAAATAGCTTAAATGTAACTACACCCTTTTCTTATTAAGTATATATGGATCTATGCATATGCTAATTAGTCCCCGCCTCTACTCAATCACACCAGCTCGGACCATAGATGTATAAATCTACATAGATGCCGCATTCAAACTGATCTGATTTCAACACTCGCAAAATAACAGTGTGAACAGTCAATCCCGAAGATCGATTTGTAAAGCAAATCAAATTTGTGTGCAATATGTGCACGGATATTACAGAAATGTGCGAGACGAAGAAGAGAAAGTGGAAATTAATGAGATATAAAGAAGTATTCACTTCCTTTTTTCCAGCCTGTCGTTTTCTGCGTTGGTTGGATAAGAGCAGCTGGTGGTTGCGGCTAGTTACCTTTATTAATTGTTCGCTTTGATTTCTGCTTTCCCGTGTGTATAAGTATGTATGCTGGATATGTCTGTGTGTGTGTGTGAAGCCACAGAATGAAGATAATGGAATGTACCGGTTGTCTGACTGGTGGAAGGGAATTCTGGGAGAATGAAGTAGGCGACGTGTGTGCGTGTGCACGGCAATGCCAGCTGCTCGGAGCTGATAGCGCTATCTGATTGTGAGCGTGCCGTCTCCCTCAAAGGGCCGCTCAGGAGAGAATAGAATGGAAGATCAAGGATGACAGCGAAAAAATGGCATTTTATCGGGAAATAGTTCAAAGTTTATAAATAAAATAAAGCTTTTTTTGCAGCAGGACTGGGGAGGACAGATAAAGCAGCTTTCTCTCTCTCTCTTACTCGTTTTGCGGTCCTTTCTCTTCTTCATTTACAGAGATGTTAGTGTGGTTTGTAATAAACCTGCGAGCAGAGATTACAGCAAGAACTGAAGCGGCGGTTCAGGCATCCCTGCTTACTGCAAATGTGTTACTGCTGGGTTTTGCTTCTGTATGCATGCATGCATGTCTACAGTATGTTTATGTGTATTGAAATGAGATGGAGATCGATGTATCACAGCCTACTTTTCAACAATCCATTGTTAGACCAACATTTCGGCCAACGTTTAATCACTTTGACATTAATGCCAGCTTTAAAAAGTTTCGTTCTCATTTGTTCAAAATCCTTTCCAATAGATAATCAACTTTGTTTTCAGTTTTGAGTGTGTATGTAAACATATTAATATTATTTAATTACTAAATGTGACTGGATAACAAAACCAGTCATAAGGCGCATGGGTAAATTTGAAGCAATGGCCAACCATTTAATGTATGGGTCAAAATTTGTGTTTTTATGCCACAAATAAGGATATTAATTAAAGATTATGTTCCATGAAGATATTTTGTCAGAAAAATATTTGTCATTAGTATTATATGTTGCTAAGGACTTCATTTTGACAAATTTCTTAATATTTAGATTTTTTTGCATCCTCAAATTCCAGATTTTCAAATACAGGTGCTGAAGTTGATTTATTTCACTTATTCCATTCAAAAAGTGAAACTTGTATATTATTTTCATTCATTACACACAGACTGATATTTTTCAAATGTTTATTTCTTTTACTTTTGATGATTGTAACTGACAACTAAGGAAAATCCCAAATTCAGCATCTCAGAAAATTAGAATATTGTGAAAATTTCAATTTTGAAGACACCTGGTGCCACACTGTAATCACCTAATTAACTCAAAACACCTGCAAATGCCTTTAAATGGTCTCTCAGGCTATGTCCACATGAAGCCGGTGCATTCCCTATCCGATCATTTTTTTTCCTTGCTCTAAAAAAATAATCCGTAAACACGAAACCACTGAAACCGACTGAAAGCGGTGTAGTATATATGCCGGACCAGTATGGGGCGCTGTAATTCTGCCACAGATATACACAAGGAGAAGAAGACTTTGAGCATGCGCATAACCAACGTATGGTGTTGTCCATTATCGCTTGTTGGTCACCACAATTGCATAGAAGCAATAGATTTTGCTGTAATAAAGCTAGTAGGCTTTAGTAGCTTCTGTAGCACGAACACAATCACGTAGTTCGCCGTTATTGTTGTTGCTGTTACGTGTGACGCTTCCGACACGTGATGTGATGACGTTTTCGCTTCACAAAATATACGGATTGGCTGTACAGACGAAACCGCAAGGGTGTCGGTTTCAGATTTATCCACTTTAGGACCCGGTTTCAAAAAATAGCGGATTCAGTCTCCCTAAACGCCGGATCCGTGTGGATGAAACGGCAGTACGATAACAAATTTATACGTATACAGTAATGCGCGTCTCCATGTGGACAGCCCCTCATTCTAGTTCTGTAGGCTACACAATCATGGGGAAGACTGCTGACTTGACAGTTGTCCAAAAGACGGCCATTGACACCTTGCACAAGGAGGGCAAGACACAAAAGGTCATCACAAAAGAGTCTGGCTGTTCACAGAGCTCTGTGTCCAAGCACATTAATAGAGAGGCGAAGGGAAGGAAAAGATGTGGTAGCAAAAAGTGTACAAGCAATATGAATAACCGCACCCTGAAGAGGATTCTCAAACAAAACCCATTCAAAAATGTGGGGGAGATTCACAAAAAGAGGACTGCAGCTGGAGTCAGTGCTTCAAGAACCACTACGCACAGACACATGCAAGAACTGGGTTTTAGCTGTCGCATTTCTTGTGTCAAGCCACTCTTGAACAAAAGACAGCGTCTCGCCTGGGCTAAAGACAAAAAGGACTGGACTGCTGCCGAGTGGTCCAAAGTTATGTTCTCTGTTGAAAGTAAATTTAGCATTTTCTTTGGAAATCAGGGTACCAGAGTCTGGAGGAAGGGATACGAGGTCCAGTGTAAGGTTTTGTGGGGTTGGTCCACTGTGTTTTCTAAGGTCCAAGGTCAACGCAGCCGTATACCAGGAAGTTTAAGAGCACTTCATGCTTCATGCTGCAGACCAACTTTATGGAGATGCAGATTTCATTTTCCAACAGGACTTGGCACCTGCACACAGTGCCAAAGCTACCAGTACCTGGTTTTAGGTCCATAGTATCCCTGTTCTTAATTGGCCAGCAAACTCGCCTGATTTTAACCCCATAGAAAATCTATGGGGTATTGTGAAGAGGAAGATGCGATATGCCAGACCCAACAATGCAGAAGAGCTGAAGGCCACTATCAGAGCAACCTGGGCTCTCATAACACCTGAGCAGTGTCACAGACTGATCGACTCCATGCCACGCCGCATTGCTGCAGTAATTCAGGCAAAAGGAGCCCTAAGTATTGAGTGCTGTACATTCTCATACTAATGGTCCAATCAGATTCAATGGATTATGCTAAAATATGCTAAAAGTGCTAGCGCCAGACGTGGAGAACGGTGTCCTGGAACGGTGTCCTATGGGAACTGGAAAATGACCATATTTTCAAAAAAAGTGGAGTGTTCCTTTAAAGGCAACTGTATCAATATGCATCTGGTCGGTTTTATAAGTGTAACATTAATATTGTCATGGCTTTACATACATCAGAATTATTTTATTTAAGTTGCAAAAACGTTTAGCCTCCATAGCATCATCTCTGTTTGACACATAAATTGCATGCTACTTATGTACTTATATTTACTGCCAAGTCCAACCTGACGGCTCAACTTATAAATCATTATTAATATATAAGTTTACCATTATGAATTTGTGTTAAACAGAGATTTTTATGTACTTGCTCAATAACTGTTTATTTTTAACCAATATTTCTTAGTCTTCACTTTCATTTATTTAAAGCTTTGCTCTTGATTCATTCTGTAGTCTGCACATGCTCAGATCTGCTGGGTTTATAGTCTGATCTCTTCTGTCTGCTCTGTTATGTCCTGTCCTGCAGGTGAGCGGTCAGCTGGGCAGCGTGATGGATTTTTTTACCACGAGTCTCGCTGTGGCCGGTCTTGTCCCTCCTGATGATCGGATCATTGATGGAATAGATCTAAGTCCCGCCCTCTTTAACAACTCACTTGTGAACAGGTAACACCAGACAATATGTAAGTCCCTATTGCAAAGGTTTTTAGTAAAAAACTGTTAAGCGATTCCATTTTAGGGATGATAGTACATCACTAAAATGTATACATGAGACAGTAAAGACAATGTAGAGTTAAGTGCATAGTTTATATCGGTGGTCTCCAACATGTCGCCCGCGGGCACCAGGATGCCCACACAGAGTTGCCCGCTAAAGCACCATATTAATAATCTCAATTTTAGTATTTATTTATTACATATTTTTTATATAAGCTTAGCTTCTTTTATATATGTTAACATTTTAAGAACAATTAAAATAAAATAAAATCAACAAGTAAAACAAAAACATAAAAAAAAGTAATCCTCCAGATTGTTTTATCCATTGTGGTAGCCCTTGCTCACAAACAGGTTGGAGACCACTGGTTTATATTGTGTCATTTGTGACACTGATTTGGGCTGGTTATTGGCTCTTGTTTGTTTTGTGACTGTGTGGCACATGAGAAACAATGGTTAACTTACGTACCATGGTGCCAGCGTGCCGCCATTACACCTAGGATGAGTAAAATATGGACACGTAATGCAACCACAACGACTTAACGTTCCCATTTCACACCCAACAGGCCCATCTTCTATTACCGTGGCAACCAGATGATGGCAGTGCGGGTCGGCCAGTACAAAGCTCACTACTGGACTTGGAGCAACTCATGGGAGGAATTTAACAAGGTCAGTGAGCGTATAATCATCTCAGTTCCCACATGAACAGTGTTTGCTGAACTCCCGACCATCCCGTCCCGCACCGTTTGTGCCACAGATATCCCTGATACAATCAAATCATTGGATTATTCGGGAGAGGTGCGCTGTTACTTTTCTTAACAATTGGGTCGCATTTTATGCCTGACAGACGATCAAACGTTCGAGTTTTCCTTTGAAATCTAGATAGTGTCTTTCATTCCCTGATTTCTTGCTTCTTGATGCAGCAGATGCAGGATACCAAAATGCACATTAGCGCGTTAATGTTATCACCGAAACAATGCCTTATCAAATTGACTTGAAGATCAGGCAGTAATGAATATTAATGGTGCTAATGGAGCAGGGCCACTTCTGCGAAGGCGCTTCATCTATTAGCGCGGAGCATCCCTCATCCTGCGAGCTGCATACTGTCAGGCCCTCGGGACGCGCCTCGCTGTCCCTCGTACACACTACGCACGCTTTGTTTTCCATTAAAGTCGTGCCGCGCCCAAATGCATAACCCCTATCCGTCAGCGGCACGGGCCTCGGGCTTCTTCTCCAAATGTTAGGGTTTGTTTTATGCCCCATCGGTTGCTTAAATTGCTCGGCCCTGGATGGACTCTGAATCAATAGCAGCCTCCTTTATCAGCTCATGTGAACTGAAGTGTAACTTCACAAATAATGGCAGCTGATTGCTTGCGAGCTGCCAATCGATCGCCGGTGCCCGCCGCTCGCGCACAGGATGGAAAAGGTTGAAAGCCGAGGTCCAGTCCTGACGGTTAATGTGTTTTCGGGAGGTGCTTCAAATTTACAGGAGCTCTGGGTCTGTCTGGTGGGTCAATGGAGTAATTTCAAAGCCCAGATTGATTTGAATGAATGTTACGGGTGACGTCACAGATTCGAAGTTAAATATTTTGAGCATACGGTAGTGAGGCAGTGATCCACGCCGCTTTGCTCTCAAAAACAAGGCGCTTTCGCCCTCTGGTTTGTTTCCTGTTAAACTCGGTCGAAATGATGGCTTAATAGTATCGGTCACTTGGGTGAATTCCTCCTGAAAGCCGCACGGATCAGCGAGGTGTGAAATGAGAAATTTCACAGTGTAAGTGCTTTGCATCCGGCCATCCTCAGCAGGACGCTTTTGAGAAATAATGTCAAGTATTTTAGTGTGCATAAGCTCACCTGAAAGTTAAGATCCCTGAGTATTCTCTTAAATTACACATTTCATCGGTTTCAGAATGGCTAATGAATAAAACGCTGAGCTTTGATTGGCAGCTGGGCTTAGGGAGGGGGTGTGGCTTTAAAAAACAGGATTAGAAACATACAGTGGATATTAAGATACTCAAATCTTTAAAGGAGCAGAATGTAGGATTGTGGCCAAATCTGGTATTGCAATAACAAAACTTGTGGCTAAAACTGGTACTGCAATCACCCAACTAGTGGCCAATACACAAAATGACAACATAAACATCAGTTGAGGGCTGCAACTCCACTTTTTAAATGACAATATCCTGGCCAGACCACTGTTGTCAGTGATATAAGTATTTGAAATGAAAATGATTTCCTAATGTCTAGTGACATATCAGGGCCATTTTATGATTAATTGATATACATTTCTTACATACTGTTCCTTTAAGAAAATAATTTTGTACAGTTATGTTATAAATTAGTTTAATAGTAAATATAATGTTCCAAAATACAATTCTAATGAGAATTATTAAAATAATTAATAATTAAAACGTATGTGTTAATGTGATAAATAAGGTATATAAATTGTTACACAACATTAACCAAAGTTAAAACAATTTGGTTTTGCAAGTCAATT
Organism: Paramisgurnus dabryanus; assembly: GCF_030506205.2. Classification (NCBI taxonomy): domain Eukaryota; kingdom Metazoa; phylum Chordata; class Actinopteri; order Cypriniformes; family Cobitidae; genus Paramisgurnus; species Paramisgurnus dabryanus. Next base: position 53,478,819 of record NC_133338.1, read on the forward strand.
CAACATACTATTTTATATCTTTCCTCGCCAGCGTTTTTTTTTAAGTTGCCAGTGCCAGCATTTTTTATGATTTTCACAAAAGTTTAACGCCTTCCAGAAAATATATTAACATATAATATATCAAATGAAAGTGCAACCTTTCATCCTAACTTCCGTTTGTTCTTTTATTATCACCTCTCAAATATGGGTAGGTTTCTTTAACTCTTTCCCCGCCATTGACGAGATATCTCGTCAATTAAGAGAAAACGCTTCCCCGCCAATGACGAGATTTTCCGTCTTTCCGCAATACCGCTATTATCCACCAGGTGGCGCCCTTCCGCAACTTTTTAAAACCGGAAGTATTGCCCTATGGCAAGCGGCTGCATGTCCGTGTCTGTTTTAAAGATCGCTCTGAATGGGATCTCTATGAAAAGTCCGTCATAAAAATGGAATTATCTCTGCTTTTTGCTCAAAATATGGTGTTTTTGCAGAAACCTACCCATATTCAAAAGCTGATTGCAAAAGAACCACTAAAGGTAGGATGAAACGGTTTTTTTTGTTTGAAAGCAGAGGGTCTGTTCTTTCATTCGGTATATTGTATGTTTCTATATTTAAAGAAGAACATTTTCTGGAAGGCATTAAACTTTGGTGAAAATCATGAAAAACGCTGGCGCTGGCTGGCAACTTTTTTTTAAAGCGCTGGCGGTGAAAGAGTTAAAATACAAAATTTTGAGCAAAAAGTTGAGATAAATGCATTTTTGTAAAGGACTTTGTTAGAGATCAGATTCAGAGTGATCCTCAAAACATACATGGAGTTTTTACTGTTTTTGGATCAGTGGATGCTTCAGTCTTTTATAAGTTGGGTAAGGACGCCACCTACTGGATTATAGCAGAAATATGGATTGCCGTCAAAATTTGTGATTTGACAAAATGCTGAATTTTTTTACAGTGCGTAAGGGTGAGTAAATAATGACAAAAGCCCTTTTCGGACGGGATTAGTTTTACAGGGGGACCTCTAAGAAAATCGTGCTTCTCAGAGGCCCTATGTGTTTTTAATACCGTCCGAATCGGCCACGTCTGTGTTTTTCTCTGACGATCTCCATAAAAATTCCAGAGCAATTTACCTACTGTTTTTCGGCAAACTCAGAGGTCCTCTGAGTTTCCATTCGGCAAAATAAATTAATTAAATTAAGACGAGCTGAATATCAAACACTGTTAAGACTGACCATTGTAATATCAGTATAAGGTAAACTCCGGAATGGTAATTAATAAAGATAATAAATTGTTATTAAAGCGTAACTAAACCCCTGGTCAGAGCCTGACTCCACCCACTGCAATATTTGAAAAATGCAAGAAAAGTGGGCAGATCCCAACGGAGATAGAGGGGACGAACTAAGATCTTACCAAGTGTGTGGTGAGATCGTAACAAGGGCGTGGTGAGCTTGAACCTGCTTACGTCACGAGTCATTTTTTGGACCCAACATCCAATAGGAAAATTCAACTGCAGTAGCCACCGTCAACCTGAAGAGGGCAGCACTCAGACGTTTTTTACACCATATATTGTAGTATTGAAACACTTTATATCCAAATGTCAAAAAACTTACTAAAAATCAATGAACAGCACTAATAAAGCATCAATCTTACAGATCATTAACCAAAAAAAGTTGGTTTAGGGTTTAGTTACTCTTTAATCATTATTTCTTTGGGTTTATTATAAGCAGCCAGTTTAGTAGCCAGTTTAATCACATAGGCTACTTAAGTATAATTTGTATAAGTTCTTTTGATTTGTTAAAATTAAATTAATAAATTACACGTTCTGTAATAATTTTACATTTAAAGCAAAATATCAAACATTACAAACACGCGTATCCATAGCACGTGATCTTCTGCAACGCCAAAATGCATGAAACAGACACTCCCATCTCTAGAATAGCCTGAGAATTTTAATCCCGTCCGAATCTGTACATAAAATCACAGACCTCGAGGGGACACATTGAAACTCACACGTCATTTGGAAAACTAATCCCGTCCGAATAGTGCTTAAGTTTTCATTTTGGGCTGAACTATCCCTTTAACCCTTTAACTGCCTGGGTTTCATAGTCATAGCTGTGAATGATCAGAAATGTATATTTCTCAGCAAATAGTACATTCTGACTACAGAAATGGATGATCTGAAAACATTAGCTCAGCTTTTCTACTTTACCATAAAGTGACAAATCAACTGTTTGGTAAATTTATTAAAAACATCCTAAAGTTTTTTCATAGCACCAAGTAACACAATTTTGAAAAGTTAAAGGATTAGTCTATTTTCTGAAAAAAATCCAGATAATTTACTCACCACCATGTCATCCAAAATGTTGATGTCTTTCTTTGTTCAGTCGAGAAGAAATTATGTCTTTTGTGGAAAACATTCCATTATTTTTCTCCTTTTAATGGACTTTAATGGACACCAACACGTAACAGTTTTAATGCAGTGTAAAATTGCAGTTTCAAAAGAGTTTCAAAGGACTATAAACGATCTCAAATGAGGAATAAGGGTCTTATCTGGCAATACAATTGTCATTATTGTCAAGAAAAATAAAAAATATGCACTTTTAAACTACAACTTCTCACATATCTCCGGTCATGTAGCGCACCAGCGCGACTTCACACAATACGTCATCACGTCAAGAGGTTACGGATGACGTATGCGAAACTACGCCCCAGTGTTTACAAGCGTGGAGAAAAAGGACCGTTCCCACATTGTTGTATGTGGAATGATAATAATTAATGTCTTTGTGTCAGTTTATTGTTTAAAATGGTCCACAAATGTGTGTTACATAAAGGTAACAAATGACCTTTCCACATCATTACGCAATGACGTGAGGTCGCACTGGCGCGTCACAGGACTGGAGATAGACGAGAAGTTGTGGTTTAAAAGTGCATATTTTTTATTTTTCTTGTCAAAAATGACAATTGTTTCGCTAGATAAGACCCTTACACCTCGTTTGAGATTGTTTAGAGTCCTTTGAAACTCAGTTGAAACTGCAATTTTAAACTGCATTAAAACTGTTAAGTGTTGGGGTCCATTAAAGTCCATTAAAATGAGAAAAATCCTGGAATGTTTTCCTCAAAAAACATAATTTCTTCTCGACTGAACAAAGAAAGACATCAACATTTTGGATGACATAGGGGTGAGCAAATTATCTGGATTTTTTTAAAGAAAATTGACTTATCCTTTAAGGCTCTTACAGTGTAATATGTCAAAAAAAGAAATGATTTCTTTGTCTCTGACTCAGATTTTTTGGCATAACATACCTCAACCAAATGGTAGAGATGGCTCAATAAGCTTAGGTACTACTCTCAATAAAATATTTTGAATAAAAATGTGCTCAACCTTTTGGTTGAGGTAGTTAAAGGGTTAAAGTCTGTGTAGAGAGCTGAAATGACTAACAAACCTGATTTTTTTACGATTGTGGACATTCCCACTTCTGATCCACCTGCCATATTTTTTTAACCGTAGTATCCATCTTAGTTTTATATCTGCTGTGCATTAATAATAGAGAAGAGCTGTTGCCTGTACTCCTCGGGTGAAGCTCTTTCTCCAGATCTGCTGGGATTTGGTCTGTTTCATGCCTATAAGATCAGAGCACACCGAGTGCTTCAAAAGACAGAGAGCAAGAGCAGACCAGCTCATAGGGGACCATGTGCTACCATAAAAGTGTGCTTGGGTGACAAGACACATCTCTATAGAGTCACAGTTTTCTCAAAAACGACCCCCTCTCAACATATGCTCTCCTGGTGAACATCTAAATATTAGGAGACGTTGTTTTGAAAAGCACTCGTCTGTCCTCCCGCTGGGTGCAGTGCTGGGTAATAAAGCCCTGTGGCATCACAACAGCCTCTAGCTATAAACAAAAAACACACACACACGCATGCATCTTGAACTTTCTGCAGTATGAAAGCTTTGTGAAATATGATTATGGCTTTTAGATGTCCGAGATTGCGATGCTCTGGGCCACGACTGATTGCGGATGCATTTGCATCTTAGAATGTTTATAATACTAGAAGTTTTAGAGTAGCCCATCTCTTTTGTGTTGGTGTAAATTAAACTGCATTCAGTCAGAGTGCACAAATGGTACTTAAAGATGCTTTTTGCCCCAGGTGGTGTAGTTATGGTGTATTTACCGGTTGGTGCCTGTGATGCTGGAGATGTTTATTTATCTCTTCTGTGGCGCAGAAGATCAATGCTCTCACCATGTTCTCCAAACAGGGTATAAACTTCTGCCCTGGTCAGGAGGTGCCTGGCGTCACCACACACACGCAAGAGGAGCACAGCATGCAGCCAATCATCTTCCACCTGGGCCGGGACCCTGGGGAGAGATATCCAATCAGGTCAGGACATGCATATTGAATTGTATATTAAGTTTTGCGCTGATTTGATTTATCTTAGCATCTGTATGTCTTACTTGGATCCCTTTTAATTTACGGGTACTTGAAATCCTTGAAAGTTTGTGAATCTGGGGAAAAAGTTTGAGGCCCTGGGTAGTTTTTGAAAATATACATACATAGATACAGGTCATTGAAAGTGCTTGAATTTATTTTATGCAAGAAGTTTTCTGGAAAAAAATCCATATTATTCCCTGTGTAGTGTAGGATAATATCATAAAAATTCTAGACTTTTTAAGCACACACGCTAAACTGTTCGCTTTTAATGCTTATATCTTCTGTATGCGAATGTTGATTCATACCAAAATGATTTTTTGACACATGAAAACGTCTTGAGTTACGTATGTAACTGTTGTTCCCTGAGAAGGGAACGAGACGCTGCGTCTCCCTTGCCATACTTCCTGCGTCCATGTAAAGCCGTCTTTGGCAATATTTTAGATAGCGATATACTACCTGGCTCCGGCGTCACCCTGTCTTTGTCGTTAAGCCTCACCATTGGTTGAATTTGATATACACATTCAGACGCACTTACCCCTGGAGGCGTCCCCAAAGTGTCACTGCAGTGAAGCAGCGCGAGTTCCCTCGAAAGGGAACTGTAACATTGTATCTTTAAAGGTAACACGATGTAACCTTGCTCTCGAAATGTGAAATGTGTCCCCACATTTAGTCTTTGAATTTAAGGGTATTGGACCTGGAAAGTCCTTGAAAGGTCCTTAAATTTAAAGTTAAATAAGGTGTGGGAACCCTGTAATTGTTTAGCCTTTTTGTCATCTTTCTATCTCTTTTCTGCTTTCTCACATGCATTGGGCACTGTGTCAGAAAAACTTTATTATTCATAGATTTTTTTTTAACAGGGTTGGTGCATCAAGGCATCCATTTGTATGTCAAAAAACAAAGCTTTTATCCAAAGTTTTTTATTAGTATGTGATCCTTTTGTTTGAACCCATGACCTCCTCATTGCTATCGCAGTGCTTTACGTATTTGGGTCGAAATTTGTGTGATGGGTCTTTTCGAACTCTCGCTTGGCATTTTATTCTATCCCATCCATCAAACACTTTCTCAGAGGCTTCTCTTGCGTGTTATTATGCACGTAACAATACGTTCAGCCTCTCTTTCTCCAAATCTCATTTCTATCCCCATCCTCTCTCGATGCCGTCGTTTTTATATCTCTACCATTTCTCGAAGAGAGACAGAGTAATTAAACATTAATGTTGTTTTTCATCTACTCATCTCGGCTCTGTTGGACCCGAGCACCAGCAGTGAAAGACTCATCCAAACAAAACAAAAAGAAAATCAATAGCTGTGTTGAGCTCCTAGGAGGTGAAAGCAGCTAGTTGGTCGTCTTTATCCTGATTATCTTTCCAGTGTGCAGTAGATGTTTTGGTAGCAGGTCCCCCCCCGCTCGTCCTCTTTGAATGGGTGTCAGGCCGGTGGCCGTCTGCTCTTCATGAACCCAGCTGGAGCGGCCGGTGCTCATTAATCTGTGTCTGCAGCTAAAGAGCCATTTAAGATGATGTAGAGCCTGTCTGTTCACATACCTACAGTCCAGCATACTGACAACAAAGACACACATGACCACCGTAACCCAAACACATCACAGCACTCATACACACACTAGTGCTGGTGAAATGTGCTGGGTTTTAAAAAGATGTCAGGAATAAAATCTGCCTTTGCTTTTTGGACCGTTCCACTGCACCCATCTGCTTGTTTTTGATGCGATTTCTCAGTATTATGGTTTGCTATTGAAACAGATAGACTTGTTTTATTCCCCTAGTTAAGACCTGTCAACAAAACATGACAAATTAATATAATCTATATAATTATCACAATATATTATGAATATGGTCATATTTAATTAATAATGAAGCAAAACACTTAAAATGTATGTATGTATGTACATTTAAAAAAAACTACAAGTACTCAATAGTTTTTTTTAAGATTCTTCTTTTTTTGTTGTTTTAATAATTGAACCTGATTCTAACCATGAGCATAGCCATAGAAGCTGGCATGGTGTTAAAAAAAGAAATGAAGGATGGATGAATAAATAATTAAATGAGAGAGAGTGAGAGAGGATATATGGGTAGCAAATGAAAAAATGGATGGATGAAAAAGAAAGAAAAAAATGAATGGATGGATGGATGAATATTTGAATGAGAGAGAGGATGGATGGATGGATGAATGAGAGGGAGATAGCAATTTAAAGAATGGATGGATAAAAAATAATGAAAGAAAGAATAAAATAATGGATGGATGAATAATTGAATGAGAGAGAGAGAATGAAAGGATGGATGGATGAAAGAAATAATGATAGATGAATAAGAGAGAGAAAGAACAAATGAATAGAAGGATGGATGGCTGGATAGGATGAATGGATGGATGAGAGAGAGAGAGAGAAGGGACAAAATGAATGGAACGAAGGATGGATGGAAGAAGAATAGATTGATGAACGAAAGAATTGATGGATGAAAGAAAGCATGCATGGATGAATGAAAGGATGAATGAGAGAGAGCATGAAAAAGTGGATGGATAAATGATGGATGAGAAAGAAAAAAGAAGAAAGGATGGATGGATAAAAGAGATGGATGGATGGACGGATGGATGAGAGAGATATAGCAAATTAAAGAATGGATGGATGAAAAATAATGGAAGAAAGAATAAAAGAAAGGATGTATGGATGAAAAAGAAATTAATAATGGATGGATAGATGGATGGATGAATAATTGAATGAGAGATAGGATGGATGAATGAATGAATGAATGAGAGAGAGAGTTAGCAAATTAAAGAATAGATTGATGAAAATTAATGAAAGAAAGAATAAAATGATGGATGGTGAATTATTGAATGAGAGAGAGAGAGAGAGAGAATGGAAGGATGGATGGATGAGAAAGAAAAAAGAAAGGATGCATGGATGGATAAGTGGGTGGAAAGAATGAATGGATAAATGTATGAGAGAGAGAGAGAGAGACTGAATGACTGTATGAATGGAAGGAAGGATGGATGAATAGATGAAAGAAAGAAAGCATGGATGGATGAATGAAAGGATGAATGAGAGAGAAAGAGAGAGCCCATGAAAAAATGGATGGATGGATGAGAAAGAAAAAAGAAGAAAGGATGGATAAAAGAGATGATGGATGGATGGAAAAATTAGAGAGTGAGAGAGAAAAAGAACAAAATAAATGAATGGATGGATAAAAGAAAGAAGGAAAGAAAAAGAGAAAGAAAGTGAAAGAAAAAGGATGGAAGAATAGAGACAGAGAGAGAGAGCAAAAGAATAGATGCATGGTTGGATGAAAGAAAGGGAGAGAGGGATGGATGGATTGATGAAAGAAAGGATGGATGGATGAAAGAAAGAAAGCATTGATGGATAAATGAAAGAGAGGGCAAGAAAGAATGGATAGATGGATGAGAAAGAAAAAAGAAGAAAGGATGGATGGATGGATAAAAGAGATGATGGATGGAAAAATTAGAGAGTGAGAGAGAGAAAAAAGAACAAAATAAATTAATGGATGGAAGAATAGAGAGAGAGAGGGCGCAAAAGAATAGATGCATGGTAGAGAGAGAGAGAGAGAGAGAGAGAGAGAGAGAGAGAGGGATGGATGGATTGATGAAAGAAAGAAATGATGGATGGATGGATGGATGGATGAAAGAAAACATGGCTGGATAAATGAAAGAGAGGGCAAGAAAGAATGGATAGATGGATGAGAAAGAAAAAAGAAGAAAGGATGGATGGATGGATGGATGGATGGATGGATGAAAGAAAGCATGGATGGATAAATGAAAGAGAGGGCAAGAAAGAATGGATAGATGGATGAGAAAGAAAAAAGAAGAAAGGATGGATGGATGGATAAAAGAGATGATGGATAGATAGATGGATGGAGGGAAAAATTAAAGGGTGAGAGAGAGAAAAAAGAACAAAATAAATGAATGGATGGATTAAAGAAAGAAGGAAAGAAAAAGAGAAAGAAAAAGGATGAAAGAATAGAGAGAGAGAGAGGGAGAGAGAGAGAGCGCAAAAGAATAGATGCATGGTTGGATGAAAGAAAGGGAGAGAGAGAGAGGGATGGATGGATTGATGAAAGAAGGGATGGATGGATGGATGAAAGAAAACATGGATGGATAAATGAAAGAGAGGGCAAGAAAGAATAGATAGATGGATGAGAAAGAAAAAAGAAGAAAGGATGGATGAAAGGATGGATGAAAGAAAGGATGGATGGGTGAAAGAAAGCATGGATGGATAAATGAAAGAGAGGGCAAGAAAGAATGGATAGATGGATGAGAAAGAAAAAAGAAGAAAGGATGGATGGATGGATGGATAAAAGAGATGATGGATAGATGGATGGAAAAATTAGAGAGTGAGAGAGAGAAAAAAGAACTAAATAAATGAATGGATGGATAAAAGAGAAGGAAAGAAAGAAAAAAAGGATGAAAAAGAATGGAATGATGGATGAATGAGAGCGAGAAAGAACAAAAGGATGGATGGATTGATGAAAGGAAGGATGAGGATGTCTGTGTTCAATGCTGCTATGAGACGGGTCAGGGAAGTTTTTCTGTGTTTACAATCCGGGCCGTTACTATGCCGACCCCCCCGTCAGGTCCCGCCCGAGAGCCCTCGCATCCGTCCGGCCCGGGGCTGACGTAGCAGCAGTTCAGGTCTCATCCGTGGCCGACGAGCACTTCAACCCTCGATCAATAGTCCTCATAGAGCTGCTCAATTTCCACCGGGGGAAAGGAGAGGTATTTGATTGCCTCTTCAGCTCAATTCCCTCGTCTCGCTCCAGCTGCGCTTCTGTGTCTTTGACTCCTTTTATTCATTCGCTTATATTTGTTGTCGTTTGTGTACCATGTGAATACTGATTCACTTTTGTTGTGTCTCTTCACACTGCGGTTGTGTAAGTGTGAATCGGTACGGTGACACACCTGAGCAATACCCCTGCTGCCCCTCGGGTGTCATGCATTATAAATCAAAAGACTGTATTTGCATGCATTCTTATTAATAATCAGTCGCGGAAAGGAAAGGAGGGTTCAGATGCTAATGAGCCGTGCTGACTGTGGAGTTTCTATTGTTTGTCTGGACTACAGGCATAAATAAACATCTTATTGTTAATTATTGATCATGGACCCGAGGGCATATAACACTCAGCCAAGACGCCAAGCAGGTGAACCATGCTTTGCTCCGTCCCTTTGCTGTCTATCACAAATTGACGGCCAGATGTTTAGCGATTCATTTTATGCTCATTGAATTTTAACATTACCAGTTTCGTGCTATAACACATCATGCATGCATATCATCTCTCAGCCATTGATTAAACCATATCGGCCGACCACTAAATTAAACCTCTTAAACGCTGATAAAAAGTCTCTCATAAGTGAAGTAACGTAAGTGTTGGCGAATGGACGGACGTTTGGGGTGTTGGTCCGGAGGAGCAGATGCTGGTGCCCGATTCCCCAGGGAGGTGCAGAGATTGAAGGTGTGCTTTGGACAGCACCCAGGGTAATTACACTAATTGACACTTCACCCCGCGCGCGCACACACGCGCTTACCCCGGGGACCAATCAGGAGGCTGCTTTTGAGATCAGGGGCCGGGGCGGACACAGGTGCTGCCTGCAGTTGTGTTACGTGCGTAATTGCAGTGGTGATATTTGTCGTACAGACGCGCATTCTCCGAAGGCCATTAAGTCTACAGGTCCTATTGAGAGCAGCGTTCCTTTGAAACCATCAGGGTCGCTGCGCAATGCTGTCCAACACAAATAATGAGAGGACACGCAGGTCCCCGGGGACCTGTTTATGTGTGTGTTTTATGGTGGAATTGACCGTCTGGCACGTATTTTTTTCATGCATTTTCTTTTATAACCATGCTCGAGTGAGAAATTAAATACAATTATTTGTTATATATACAAAGAAGAGAACTACGCTGATAAAAAATAAAGAGTAACCCAAAAGCATGTCCTCATAGCTTCCATAGCTGACTAGAAGTACCATGGTTTTCTTTTAATACTACTATGTATACACCATGGTACAAGACTAGCAATCAGGAGGTGAACGTTACTAAATATGTCTGGATTTTATTTCACCCTAAAATTAAAGAAAAAACTATCTTGCATGAAAAATAAAGCCATAATTTCCTTAAATTCACTAAAAATCATCTAGACACAAAACACTTGAGAAAGTGTGCTTAATATCATAAATAATGTCACAAACTGTTCAAAATAACATCCTGTATAGCTCAGTGGTAAAGCATTGCGTTAGCAGCGCAAAAGGTCATGGGTTTGAACCCTGGGAACACACATGATATAAAATGTACACCTTGTAATGCATTTTTAGATAAAAGCATCTCCCAAATGCATAAATGTTATCATTATTTTGATTCATGAGTTTTCCTGAGATTAATTCAATGCAATGCTTCAATTTCCTATTAAGTGTCCTATCTAAGGAATACCGGGATGTCCTCCAGTATGTCACAGCAATAGTGAAGCAACATCAGAAAGATTTGATCCCAGGGATGCCACAGCTCAACATGTGTGACCTGGCTGTCATGGTGAGATGATTGTTATACTGTAAAGTATGTGGCACATTTGTGTGTGATGTTTGCATGTTTTTGATGTTTGTGCATTAAACTGCTGTGCAATTACAAATTAGATGCCAGAAATCGTGGTTCACACAAACTCAATGTTATTAAATAATTTAGATAATGTGATAATATTTGTATTTTAATACATTATTTTTTATTTTATTTATTAGTCACTATTGTTCTAGTTGAAAACTGTGTAGTGGTGTTATATAAAATCTAGTGGCACAATAGTGCCATCAAGTGTTCGTTTATAGTAATACAGTAATTCCTTTATTTATTTATTTATTTTAATTTACAGAATTGGAGTCCTCCGGGCTGTGAACAGCTGAATAAATGTCTCAAAGCACCCGAGTCAAAGCCATGGAAGTGTGACTGGCCACATTAATGTATACTTTTAATAATATATAGATATTATATTTTGCATAAAGAAAACAAAGTCTTTGTGACTTTTTTTAAGCATTTTCTCAGGTATGGGTATCTTGCAAAATTAAATTAAATAATAAATATTACATTGCAGTAGTTTGTTGTTTACAGTTTAAAATTACAATGAATTGTGCCTTACAATAAATTATTACCTATTTCTTGCACAATGTAAGCGGAATCATGTGTAAACAAATAAAGTATAAGTAAATTTATAAAAATGGACTGTATTTTTATATCTACTGTAAAACTGATATTAGGATGATTAAAAGAAATTCAGGAATATATCTGTGTGTATTTAAATAAAGACTTTTATCATTGAAGTATTTTTCGTTTCTCAATCCGAAGGCTGCAGCCTCCGGAGGTCGCATATGCAGGCTGCATACGTCATTAAGCTGAGCATGACATTTGCAAGTCATAAGCATATTACAATACTTTACGATTAGCTAATAATATTAGTCAACTTTATAATTGTTAATATTCTGAAATAAGACCGTCTTGATGACGTATGCGGCCTACAAATGCGACCTCCGGAGGCTGCAGCCTTCGGATTGAGAAACGGCCTGTATGTTTTCTGTCGAGTATCACCTTGAAGAAGATAACTCTGTATTAATCGAAATTAAATTGTATTATTAGTCTAATGTATCAAACAGACTAAACAAACAATCATCAATGAGTTTACCTATAAACATTTGTACAAACGCAAGCATATACATACGTCACTCGACGGTGTCACGTGACCAGGAAGCGCGCGCTATGCACGCGGAGCTTTTCCCGTTTTGAAGTCCAAACATCCAGCAGCGTCTAAATGATGGCAGAGAAACGGGATCTGATCCTCCAGTGCATCAGGACTTTTCAAGATTTCCCCACGAAAGGAATTCCGTTCAAGTGAGTGTAATGTAATACATTATTTAACTTAGATTTTGACCAAGTGTTTCATTGAAGCGCAGTGCGTTCGACTTCGTGTAGTGCTGCGCATGCCTTACGTCTGTCATGACATCACGGCACCGCGAGAACGATTGAAAATCATGCTTTCGTACCACTCTCGCTGTGCTGTGATGTAATAAGCCGATACGTCTGCGCAGCGCCGCATATATTAGAGTTGTGAGATACAAGGATAGCGGAACATTCAATGGGACAAATTTGCTACTTTTAGGGGTGGTTTTCCGGACGAGATTAGACTAGTCCTAGACTAAAAAAATTTAAGAGCTGTCCAAACTGAAAACAACTTGCACTGACGTATCTTAAAATACATCAGTATCCTTTGTTTTGCACACAAGTAATGTTTTTAGTAAGGAATGTTTGTTAAAACTAGTTCTATTTCCTAATAGACCCTTTTACAACGCACGTGATCAAATAACGTTAGCCTGCGCGCGCAACTTGTCAACAGTGCTGTTATTCCATTGGTTCTAACGTGTTAGCAACCCAGAAAGTTTATCAAAACGGTTTCCCAGCATCAAAATGTCTGGTTGTTGCGTTTGGTTGCACTTTTACTAATATACGTATATATGTATCCGGCCACTTTATATTTGGCCATCTGCTAACGTCTTCTATCCACTCCACTATAGTACTCGGATCTGTAGCTGTGTTGAAAAAGTTGATAAAGTCAACTTTTTAAAATAACTTTGTCTGTCTGTGTTGCTACACTGCTGATTCTTGCCATACTTCCATTGCCAAGATGTGCGTGCATACGTAGCCACGTCATCATTGTGTTCAAACAGTAAAAGGGTCTATTAAACTAAGGCCTAGTCGTGTTTTAAACTAATCCCTGTTCGGGAAATCCCTTAATGTCCATGGCTTTTTTTGCAGGGATATTTGTCCAATCCTGAAGAATCCCGAGGCTCTGGCAGCAGTGACAGATCTGTTTGAGGAATACGTGAGAAACACACACCCTCACGTGGATCTTATAGTTGGTACAATCTCATTTATTGCACTAATTTCGTGTTTCATTTTGCAGATTAGATTAGTTTTACATGTACAATGGTCAGAGATGCGAAACTTTTGATAGCACTAGGAGTCCTACTGGATATTGGATATCTGTTTTTGGCAGACCCTTTTGTCCAAAGCAAATTACAGTTCATTAAAGGTGCACTGTGTAACTTTTAGAAGGATCTCTTGACAGAAATGCAATATAATCGACATAACTATACTATCAGTGGTGTATAAAGACCTTAAAATGAACTGAAGTTTTATTTGTGGCACCATACTTACTAGTATAACTCCTCATGTAACAGTCTTTAAATAGGGAAAACACGGAAGTGTTTGGTGGCTTCCCTGTTTGGTACCATAGGAATGAATGGGGCTAGGCTAAATGCTAACACATTCACGACACGCTGTACAGTGCACGCATTGAAAAAAGATAGATATGTATTAATTCGTCTAAGTTGGCAAAAGGGTAGACTATTCCTTTAAGCTATATGAACATTAAAGAAAGATTTAATGTACATTCTTACTTATGTGTTGGGTGTATACAAAGATGAAGAGTTTGGTGTATAATTCTTTTTTCCTAGGACTTGATGCTCGAGGATTCCTTTTTGGGCCGCTGTTGGCTCAAAGATTAGGAGTAGGGTTTGCTCTTGTCAGAAAGAAAGGGAAGCTGCCCGGCCCAACTCTATCGGTGTCTTACAGTCTTGAATACGGACAGGTAAAAAAAAAGTACTATTAAATGTCTGCTTTTATTAATATATCCATTCATAGTTTAATTCAGCAGTATTTATTCAGGCCGAGGCGGAGATGCAAGAAGATGCCGTTTCTCCAGGACAGAAGGTCCTGATCATAGATGATTTACTGGCCACAGGGGGTGAGTTCAATACAACTAAAAATGACTTTGGCCCATCTATACATCACTTTATAGTCGTGTCTGAAAATTATTGTATACTTGTTTAGCTTAGTGTTTTTATCATTTCAGGAACGCTGTTTGCAGCATGCGAGTTGGTTAAACGGCAGCGGGCCGAGGTTCTGTCCTGTCTGGTGGTTGTTGAACTGAAATCTCTCAACGGAGCCGACAAACTCAAACCAACTTCAGTGTTTTCTATTGTACAATACTGACAGCACGATACATCTATGATCAGTGTGGTTCTCACATTAGTGTATCATATATTCTTTACCTTCAATAAGCAGTGTATCATATATTCTTTACCAACAATAAATAAGCAGATTTGTAGATTGATTCCTGCACACAGCAATTTGGGGTGCTGTTTGTTTGACCAATGAAGGACATGAGTTTAGGATGTCACGTATGCAATGTTGGCAAGTGACTTTTCTTCAAATGCAGAATTTTAAACCAACATTTCTTGGTTTCAATAATGTAAAGTAAAGCAGGTGATATTTCTGGGAACACATTTTAATATTCCTGTGAGATCACAGTGTACAAAAAACCCATTATGAGCATAAGACTACAGATGCAAAGGTGCTTTTCTGTGTAGAAACTTCATAAGCAAGTTACACCATTGTTTGCATGAACTTATTTTTTGTTTATTGTACATTTCGAAGCATGCTGGTAAACTAGAATACCTTTAAGAACTATGATGCTTAAATTATCATCCATGCCAAATGTGCAAGGTCTTTATAGACCTATCTACATTTAAAGCAGCTGCTACTTTAACAATGGACATCTCAATAAAAATGGAGTAAACACCAAACTTTAAAAACAGTCTCTTAATGAAATGCATAAACTTAATGTGAACATACAAAACTATTCTCAAAAACGAAAAGTTAAAATTCAGGCATAATCCAGGATAAAATATTGCACGTGGTTTATTGGTCTAAATTTGAAAGTCCTCAGAGCCGCTCCTCTTCTCTCATCTTCTGGTTTAATTTATCCAGAACGATGTTTAGATCCGTCGTCTTGTTTAGTTTCAGATATATGTCCTTTCTGATTGGATGAACTGTTAGCCATTCAGGTGTTAACTCGGCCAGCAGACGAAGATGCTTCTCCATTTCATCTAGAATGAGAACGATGTTTAGAAAAACTTCATAACATGCCTTGTTTCAAAGAGACATCGCTTGTAAACTCCTGACAAACTCTCAAAATGGACTAAATCTAGCCAAAATTTGTAAGAGCAGCATCATGTGTATTTTAACAAAAGGCAATCCTATAATGCACTGCAACAATTATATAAATATTGCAAAAACTGATAATTTTACTCAACGTACGATGTTAAGGGTGTGACGATACAGCGATCGAATTTATCGATGGCAAACGTGAAATATTGACACAACGTAATTGTATTTAGATCATTTCATTTACATAATTTCGGTCTATACATTTCCGCCAAAGCGAGCATTTTAGTTTACAAAAAAAATTAATAATAGCTAACAGCTTTCCATTACACTGTAAATTAAAAATGCGCCCCCACGAAACGCTTCAATTTCGCATAAACTATATATCGCAAAAAAAGTTTATATACTCCGGTGAAATGGTTTATCAGGCAATTCCAAAAGGGAATATATAGCAAAAGTGCAATGAAAAGTTTTCGCATTTACAAGTCATTCATTAACTCTTTCACCGCCATTGACGAGATATCTCGTCAATTAAGAGAAAACGCTTTTTTCCGTCTTTCCGCAACTTTTTAAACCCGAAAGTATTGCCCTATGCCAAGCGGCTGCATGTCCGTGTCTGTTTTAAAGATCGCTCTGAATGGGATCTCTATGAAAAGTCCGTCACAAAAATTGGAATTATCTCTGCTTTTTGCTCAATGTGTGGCGTTTTTGCAGAAACCTACCCATATTCAAAAGCTGATTACAAAAGAACCACCGAACGTATGATGAAATGTTTTTTTTTTTTGAAAGCAGAGGGTCTGTTCTTTCATTTGGTATATTGTATGTTTATATATTTAAAGAAGAACATTTTCTGGAAGGCATTAAACTTTGGTGAAAATCATGAAAAACGCTGGCGCTGGCTTGCAACTTTTTTTTAACACGCTGGCGTTGAAAGAGTTAAATATGGCACATTATGTTTGGTTGGAGGACTGTAAAGCAGGGGTGTGGTCGACTTCATGTGACGTCATAGGAACCTTCAAGCACATGATATCAAAATACAGCAAAAATGCTTTGGGAGTCGACTTCTCTGTGCTTTCGAGTCGAACACAACCGGCGCCATAGTTTTTGAAAAGATTTATCACGAGACAACAAAATTCTGTTTTAGTCGCATAACATCGGTTAACAGAATTTTTCTTCAACATTTAAAGTTTGGAAGTTATCTAAATATCGACAAATTGATCGACATTAAAACAGAATCCATCGTATTACAGAAACAATATCATAACGCATCATGGCAAGTGCTATGCATTATCACATCAGTATCGGCAACATTCATATGCCAACTTTTATTAAAACGCTATAATATTTACTGCATCACTACTAACCAGCACTGAGTGGGGAACGGTAGCTGGAGATCATCCGATTACAGGTGAGCTCCATGATAAGGGCCGGTTTCTTCTCTGCTACGAACACATTTCTCAGGATCCTGGCCATCTCCGGTAGTCGTGACATCATGGCCAGACGCTCCTCCTGCTGCGGGTTTCGTGTCATAGCGGCTTGAAGCTTTAGAGCCTCTTTGGCACGAATCTAAGAGGAGAGAGATTTTTTTGATGAAGTTTTGGGACACTGCGTGTAATAACAACAAGTGTAGTGATTTAAATACTCACCCTCTCCAGCAGAGACTGAGAAACTCCTTTGAGGGCACTGGGCGTTTCTGTTGGGGTCACCGCAGGTTTTGCTACAGGCTCGGGCTCCTTTACGCACGCAGTCTCTGCTGTTTTCAATGCCATGTTTGCCAAAGCCTTCTCCATCTAGAACAACCAGAATGCATTTATTGTCCATGTCCAGATTTGATGATACACACAACCCCAATTTTTTCTTCAAGCTGTTTTTATGGCTGGGTTTCACAGTTCGACAGCTTATAAAAACTTATTTCTGGGTTTTTTAGGTTGTTAGGTGTACACCTTGTGTTATTCTGTTATTTGTTATAAGCCAGAAATGACAACAAACAAAGTGAATGGAGAGGGTTTTTAAATTAGAGACAGAGCGCATTTATTCTATGGGGTCCCCACTGCAATTTTAAAGGAAAAAAGGGTTGTACCCATTCTCTTATTGAGTCATGGGTGTGTTTTGGGCGTAATGCGCAATGAACCAATCTCCTATTTCTTTTAAAAGCGCTTGCAGTTGTATCATATTACCAAATAAAAAAATACTGCACCATTGACTTCAAACCAGGTTTAGTTGGTTGCAATAATTTTCAGCTGCCTTAAAATATAGAAGCGCCCGAACACCACCTTTTTTTTTTAAGATCAGCATGCTCATGAACAAACAGATGGACGCAATTGCATTTACCATTTAAACAATGCGGCACTGGACGTAAAAATGATAACTGTGTCAGGGTGAAACTAGCAATAAATTTGCGTTAAGCCTGCCATCACATTTTATATGCACTTTCTCTTGGAATCGAACCAAAGACCTTTGCTAACACAATGCTCTAACAGTTAAGTTACAGAAACCATAATCTAGTTAGGTGTTTACCTTTGGTGTCATGAGAGCTCGTGCTTTATCCAGCACCTCCTGAGCTGTGGTCATCTTGTCAGTTTGGGGAGGCTGTGGCAGGTCACCGGGTTTGATGTTGGGAACCTCATCCACAGCGAATCTCGGATGCCAGCGGGTGAGTTTGTCGTCCGGGATGACGATGGGAGGATTTAATGAAGCCAAGAACACCTGCACCAAACATAATCATACATCAGAACATAAACAAAACCCGTCAGGATATTCACATTCGAGGAAAAACTCAATACACTGCACTAACCTTATGATGTCCTTTCACAATTTCAACCAGGTTTTGGTGAAAAACGTGCCTTCTTTCCAAAATTCGCGATGCGGACAACACTGGTCGTGTACCTTTAAACTCTAGAAAAGAAAATGACCACTTTAAAAAAATACATATATATTAAAAACACACAACACATTGTCGAAGCTATATTCTCAAATGGTTTTCGAACCTTCATCAATGACCGGTTCCACTGTGAGCTGGAAAGCGGATCTCTTCGCAGTGGCACTGAACCCGGGAATGTTTTTCTCCTGGCGGAAAGTGTAAGCAGAAGGGTACACGGCCTTTATCTGTGCCAGGTGGCTTTCTTCAAAACGCCTGTGAAGAATAATTGAGATTAAATTCAACATCGTAAATGTCAAACAAGCAGATGAAATTGACTTCCATATGAAATGGTCTCTTACTTGTGCATCATATCTTGAACCCCCTGCTTAATCTTGGCAAAGGTGGCGGTCTCGGAGCGGTTGAAGAGCATGCCGACTATAGTCTCCAGACTGCGAAACATCTCAGACAAAACTTTGTATTTAAAAGGCAGCGTGAGACCAGGAGGGACATCCTGAGCGAGAGTGTGATACCGCTGATAACCTGGAAGCTTAGCTCTGAAACGAACAAAATACATAAAAAATTTATTAAAGTCACATGGCCACACATAAATGCAACAGGTTCTGTCAAAGCAAGAAAAGTTCACAGAAAAATTTAACTCTGCTAGTAGTTTTTGGATTTCTTAATACAAAGATATTACATATTGTGCCTTTAAATAAATGCATAAAACACATTTGCCAAAATCAACCAAACCCATCATGACTGACCTTCCCTCCTGATCTTCTGGTTGAGCTGAAGTCGCTTTTGGTTCCTCCGCAACTCGTTCGGCTTTCCTCTGCTGAACCTTGGCCGAGATCTCACGAGCGGCATCGAGTCGAGCCTTCAGCTCAGCGAGCGATGACACGGGCGCGGGTGAGGGAGTCGACACGCGCTCAGACTTTTCTTTGAGTTTTTGAAGCTTTGACTTTAACGCCGCCACGTCCTCTCTGCAAAGCGGTTTCTGAAACAGCCAATAAGTTTTATTAATGACATGACCAAAAACTGCAGGAGGTTCAGCACAGGTGCGATTGACCCCCATGCGTTACCTTGCTCCTGGTTGTCCCTTTGGGTTTGTCGTCTTCAGTCGGCTTTTGTACAGGAGAATTATTTGCATTATGGTTAACGGTGTTTTTGGACTCTTTGCTGGTGGTTTGTGATGGAAGCTGTGGAGCGCTGGAGGCCAATGGTTCACAGCTCTACAGTAATAAAAACAGCTCAGGGTTAAACATAACCAACAGAGTCTGAATCTAGCAGTTAATGCTTAACTTACACTCTTGGATTATAAAAAACACAAACTAGATTAAACCATTATAGGATTTGTTTTAACCTAACATAACAAGAGAGGCACATTCCTACCCTCCGTTTACTATGGTTTTACTACAGAATACCGTCGTCGAAAGCCAAAAAAGTGTGGATGGGTCCAAAACATCTACTGGAGTAGATGCCAATTTCTTGTACTTCGTTTACCCTTTATTAAAAAACTGCTTTATAGCCTAAAAAGTTTGTTTACCTCGAAGGAGCGCAGCAGGCGAAAATAGTAAAAACACGGAATGGAATTTAATTTATATTGACTCTAAATGAGCCAAGTGGAATGGATTTGAGAAAGCAGCAGCTAAAAAAAGTCAAGGCTGTATCTAAAACGCGGAACGGAGTTTAATTTATTATGAGTCATTCCTTTAGTGGAATGGATTTGACTGACGGTGCTCTGACAAGTGAACAAACAAATGCGCTAAATTAGAGAAAAAGTGTGTTTTTAACCACAAATATATCATTGTCTCACTACAATAACCTTAGTGTAACCATGCGATTTGTAGTTAAAGTATACTATACTAATACATATGATATCAAATCCCTCAAACAACATACTTGCTTAGCATTTCTTTAGGGTCTTGTTGACACAAAGGTCATATTTACCTGCTCTGTACCGTCGTGTCTCAACAGATCCAGTTTTTTCCTCGCGCTCTTGGTTCCGGTTCGCTCCTCTCGTACCGACTCGTGCTTCTGTCCCGTATGGAGCCGCTGGCGCTTCTTGGCGCTGCTGTGCAGTTCGGTTGTGGACGGGAACACGGCCGCGCACACATCAAACTCCGCAGAGCTTCTTTTAGGAGTGCGGGGACTCGCGGTTAGTTTCGCATCACTCGGGTCTGTCGCCGTATCTGCACTTTCCGATGATAAAGCCTCGTCGATGACTTTGAGAAACTCCTGCTGGACGCATTTCTGCGGCTCCGGTGAGGCGATGGACAGCGTCGCAGTGCGCGAGGAGCGTGTGGCTCTGGATGTCTTCGGTTTGGTGATCGCCGCTGATTGTACGTCGTTGACGGACACTTTTTGTCCCTTGGACCGTAAAGACCGAGCGGCGCCTCCCTTTTTACTTTGTGCAAAATAATCGGTAACCCGCGCTTGAGCCATTTTGCAGCTTAAACGAAAACCAGCCCCACTGTTGTTGTCTCACCGGAACTGACTTTACAGTGTCTTACTTTCGCGCGAAATCAGACCATGTGACTTATGTAGGCGGAACTGAGTTATAACCCCGCCCCCCATTCGCGCTTGTATTTCTACTGATCAAACAAACACCCGATTCGCAGAAATAACTGTCAGTGAAAACTGATAACGTTCAGTAAATCTATAAAAAAAATGTAAATAAGACTTAACATTTTCTGTTTATATATGTATGCATTACCTTTAGCAGTATTTTATTTTTACACTGCAAAAAATAAATTTCTTATGGTATTTTTGTCTTTTTTTCAGTACAAATATCTAACAATTCTTAAATCAAGATGTTTTTTCTTGATGAGCAAAATGACCTAAGAAAATAAGTCTAGTTTTTAGTAAAAAAATCTACAATTTAAGTAAATTTAGTAGATTTTTATCTCACCACATTGGTTTATTATTTGTGCTTGTTTGAAGCACAAATGTACATAAATTGTATATTTTTTGTCTATTTCTTAGGTCTATTTTGTCTATTTCTTAGGTCATTTTGCTTATCAAGAAAAAGCATCTTAATTTAAGAATTTTTAGATATTTGTATTGAAAACAAGACAAAAATACTAAGTAAGAGAGTCATTTTTTGCAGTGTAATGCATGTATTTGTGAAATTATAAATATATCATGTGCTCAAGATCACATTTGGTGTAATATAAGATGCACATTTTGAATTATAAAGTTCAGAATAAATCAGTTATTGTTTATCACTTTAAAACTTTTTGTGTGATTCACTTAACCCCAGTAGTGGTTTCTGCATGTTTGATATATGTCGGAATAAAAAAAGTTTTTTTTGTTTTACATAGATTAATGGCTGTAACACTGTAGGACACTGTTAATTTCAGAATGAGTCAATCAAAGTTAAAACCCATTCATCAACAGCTATAACAACCAGCAAATAGGCTATATGCTGTCAATTACTTTAACACCTCTTTATCAAGTATTGTAACGGGAAAATGTGTTGCACTTATATCAACATTATTGCCTTTTTAGTAAATAAACCACATACACAAACAGGGGCCAGTTTAATGTTTTGTAAATATCATGTTTTGTTTTTCAGTAAACCATATCACTTGTTAAATTGAATTGGATCACCCTGATCCAGATACACACTTTTTCAGATTAGCAAATCTGAATTACTGGTGCCCTTAATGTGTTGATTGTAATAAATATAGTGCCAAATGACTATATTTTTTTTGTTAAAATTAAATGTTTAATATTTTTTCACTGCTGTATGAAGGATTTATAAGGACTTTTATCTTTCTTAATTAACAGGAATGTTTAAATGTTATACATTGAATACTTTATCATCAACTAGATTGAACTAATCAAGAGCAAAATGTAAAAAAAAATGATACATTTATATATATCACATGATAGAAATGTTGTATTGAAGACTAGGTTAATGGGGCAGTTTCCCGGACAGGGTTTAGGTTAATCCTGGACTAGGCTTTAGTTATATTAGGACATTTAAGTGTTTTTTATAAACATAACTTTGTGTGCATCTTGAGACAAAACAATGGCACTGATATATGTTAAGATATATCAGGGCAAGATATTTCTATAAGGCAGTTTCTATGCATTTTAGTCTGGAACTAGGATAAGACCAGCCTTGGAAACTGCCCCAATACGTTTTAGTAAACAAAATGTAGAAGTTTTATTAAATTTTTGTTGCAGAACCTACTTTTTTGGATCAAGCAAATCCTAATCTTACTAAAAAGTTTTGAACAACACAAAGTGAAGATTTGATCCAGATCAAAACCTAGATTGGATTTTCTGATCCAATCCGAATTCAGAATCCATATTTTTTTTTTTGTGAACAACCAGTGCTGAAATTTTAATCTAAATCGATAGCTGAAATGCAAATTGATTACTTTTGAACAACTGGCCCCACACTTCAAGAAAAAAATCTTGTTTTCAGTAAAAATATCAAAAAAATTCTTAAATTAAGATGCTTTTTCTTGATGAGCAAAACGACCCAAGAAAATAAGTCTACTTTTTATACAAAGTGTATCAAATTTAAGTGATTTTGTGCATAAAACAAGCAAAAAAATCTGCCAGTGGGGTAAGCAAAAAAATCTTGAAAATTTTTCTTAAAAACTAAATTCAAGAAAAATTGAAGAAAAATTACTTTACCCCATTGGGAGATTTTTTTGCTTATTTTATGCACAAAATCACTTAAATTAGATATTTTTGGTCTTAAAACTAGACTTATTTTCTTAGGTCGTTTTACTTATCAAGAAAAAGCTTCTTAATTTAAGAATTTTTAGATATTTTTACTGAAAACAAGACAAAAATACCAAGAAAATGTTTTCTTGAAAATCATTTTTTGCAGTGCAGGAGACCCATTGATTTCTTCTCAAAAATATTTAGCCGTAAATTACTTAAAACTACCACCAGAGGGAGCCATATAAAAGGGTAAACGTCAGTCCAAGACATTACTGCAAAATAAACCGACTTATTTGTATGTAATAACAATTTATGTTTAAATAAAAGTTCTACAATAACACATACTGTAAGCCAACGCACTTACATGTCGTAGAATTCATATATAAAATTAGTAAAAAAAAAAAAAAATTGACAAACGATGCATTTTTCCAGCAGGCACATTTTATGCAGGTACCCAAGTGACACTAAAGTCGCTTGCATGTGTCTGCTGCGTGTGGAGTGAAGGGTCTTTCAAAGTCCCGTTAACAGCGCGGGAAGCATTACAAAGACTGTGTAGTTGAGACAACACGCATATAGGGTTAAGTTTTTATTAAGCGATCGAAACACAAGCTGTCATTTCAGAGATCAAATTCGTGCGCGAGGTAGTCCTGTCACTGTCTGACAGAAAACACAGGCCTAGAAAAAAATCCGTTTCGTTTGGAGGTAAAACTGAGGTAAAACTTTGGCTACACAGGCAGTGCAATATTTCTCAGTTGAAAGTGACGTTAGCAGTGTTGGCAGAGAAGTTCATGTGTGCCGTCAGAGTGGGAGTTACTTTCAGCTAACTGTTGGACTGACTGCACGCGCAAACACACAAAACTCTCCTCATGTCTTCTGGGACAACGTGTTACACTTCGTGGACTTAATATACTTGATATACTCAATCGGAGCGCATTATTTGCCAGCTCACGGACTTTGAAATTCCTTAAGACCAGAAGCGAGCGCGAAGTCGGGTGATTCACATTTTCCACGAAGATGTTACAATGAATAATCGACTTTCCTGAAGCAGCGGCTCAAGTTTTTCCTCACGAAACAACCGCGATTTTACTGTTAGTTTAACAACGCTTTAATGAAACGATCGATACGTTTTTGTTTTAAATAATGTTAACGTTGTAATCTAATCATTCAGCACAGCTCTTTTAACGTTTAAAGAATAGTAAATGGAAAATAAAGGTGAATTGCTTTTTTTTGTAGTTTTTATGACATTATTTTGTCATAAAAAGTTGTGAGAGATGGTCGTGTTGTGGATTTGTCTCGTGAGGGGAATGTGACTGGACGCGCGACTCTGATGGAGCTCCGGGTGTTGTGCGCGCTCCTGTACTGCTGTCTGCTGCCCGTCTCTCTGCTAGCAGGTAACACTTTCACACATCTCCAATATTTTACATTTAGGCATTTGGCAGACGCTTTTATCTTCAGCATGAAGTAAACATTGAAGAGATTCATCTTATGGAGGCATTCGTATATAAGTTACAATACAATGTGTATATTCAGTATTTATGTTTATGACGTAGGGCTTGTTATTTAAAGGGGACATATCATCTAAATCTGACTTTTTCAATGTATAAGTGCTATAATTGGGTCCCCAGTGGGTCAACCTAGAAAATGTGAATAAGAATAACCCAGGAACTTAGTTTTGGTAAACCATTCTCTGCAAACATGCAGAATTGACATTTTGGCTCCCCTTGTGATGTCAGAAGGGGAGCTTACAGTGAATGAGTGATGGCAGCTCGTCTAGACATTACATGAACTAAACTGAATGAGCATATTTTCCTGAAAATAAATTAAGTATATATTTAAAATGCAATTTACTATTTATTTGGTCACTTTTTAACTTTTTTGTGTACTTCACCCTAGTAGTGACTGAGATTTGATTTCGCAATTCTTAAAAAGTTGTAAACTCCATGTATGACCAGGAATAGGACAAGGATTTTGTTGTTTTAGATGCCATAAAGGCAGTAGGACACTGCTTGCCATGTCATGAAGTTTAGTATATGACTCTTGAGGCTCAGCTGTAGTAATGTTTGGGAATGAGAGATTGCAGGAATGCGTTCAACTGAGACTGCAGTCAGTAAGCTTACCTCATACATCAGGTGTTTGTTTAACAGACACGCCCGACCAGCGCACTTCCTCTGGGACTAAACTTAGGAGAGGATGCATGATGCATTTCTGCACTGTATTCTGTTTCAGACCTGTTCTGTCTTCTCCCACTCTTCTTTTCGCATGCATCATTTCCTTTCATTCCTCCGAGTCTAAATGTCTTTGTGTTCCTTAAACCTAACCTCCCGTGCAGTCTAATTATGGGCTTTGAACGCTTGAAATGGTCCATGTGTTGTCATTTTAACTTTAGGTTAACATAATCCTGTTCCGCGGCTCATGCCGTCTGTACTTTAGATTGAGTTAGGTTGCTGTAGGCCCAGGTGATTTCATCTTGGTCTTCATTTTTGTCCACCATTCTTTCCATTCTTTAAATTATACACATTCTCAAGAAATTGTTTTCTGATTGTCAAAGTTTAAGGCCATGTTTTTCTCATAAAATGAGCAATTCTGGCATTATGGATGGGACATATTAAGTCAGAAATTAAAATAT
This sequence comes from Paramisgurnus dabryanus, assembly GCF_030506205.2. Lineage (NCBI taxonomy): Eukaryota > Metazoa > Chordata > Actinopteri > Cypriniformes > Cobitidae > Paramisgurnus > Paramisgurnus dabryanus. The sequence continues at coordinate 53,504,389 of NC_133338.1, forward strand.
AATTTCTCAGAGAATGCATTTATCACCAATATATAGAAAAATCTGTTTTTTTTATTTTCCTAAACCCCTGATGATATCAGTCTAGATACTCATGTTTTCTATATTACATAAAGGAAACATTGGGGTGGTTTCCCGGACAGGGATTAGACTAGTCCTAGACTAAAATAAAAGTAAGACCTGTCCAAACTGAAAACAACTGACATATCTTAAAATACAATAATTCTAAATAATTTTATTTATATAGCGCTTTTCACAATTGTTAATTGTTTCAAAGCAGCTTTATGTGAAAAGATGTAGGGGAAAACATAAAAAAATCGATAGATAATATAAGAAACAGAAAACAGCGGGTAATAATAATCCGTACAAGTGAGAGTAGTAATAATGTAACGTATACAGGAAAGTGCTAAGTTAAGCCAATGTTGGCTGACTCTCCATGGGATGAAAAACCCCCTAGGAGAAGAACCCTGTGGGAAGTCTCCTATAAGGAGAAAAACCCTTGAGAGAGATACATATATATTAATATATATATAAACACGAAAGGGATATGAAACAGGTAGGCGGATTAAACTGGTTTAGCCGGTGGTCGTTGGTCAGTCATCGGCTGGGCATCACGGTGAAGGACAGCCAGTAGATCAGTTGTGTGATGACCTTCACAGCATTGGGAACTGGGTCTGTTTGTCCTCGGGGTTGAGGAGGAGACAGGCAGAGAAAAAAAGAATCCTATAGCGTAGGGGCCGTTCACATGTAATGCAAGTGTCATACAGTATTTTGGTTTAAAATCCACTCGGTTCCAGACAGGCTAACTATTGCGGCATAAGTATATTACCCAGATTAGTTATCTGAATGCTTTGTTAAAGAAGAATGTCTTAAATTTAGACTTAAAGTGATCGTCTTTTTTTACACACCAGTAATACACACCAGTAAGGTTTTTAGTAAGGCATTTTGGTTCAAACTAGATATATTTCCTAATTTACCTAAAGCCTAGACCTGGCTTAAGATAACGCCTGTCCAGGAAACAACCTAATAGAGTACTTTGTGCAGCCCTATTTATTTGCATTGATGCATAATACAGGGATGGTTAGATAAAGGTTCATGGATGGATGAATATATTAACAATATCCACCTTTAGTATATAGACAGAATTTTATTAAATTATTTGTTTAAACTAAATTTTTTAGCAGGTGTTTCAACAAACCCTCTGTTTGTTAAAATGAACCCCACCTATAGGGTAAGTTGTAACGTTTGCACTCGTGTCAATTTAACTGTAATTGTTTGATAACGGTAGGTCCCACAAACAAACTTTAAATCGTTATTTGTAGTAATGCACCGATGTATCGGCCGCCGATATTTATCGGCCGATTTTTGATGAATTTGAAACCATCGGCATATCGGCAAAAGCACGAGACAGGCCGATACCGATTGTTTATTAACTAACTGCATAAAGAAATCCATTTTATGTAAAAAAAAAAATGAGTTAATGTTGTTAATAAAATAAATGCTGAATAGCAAAAACCACCTTTTAAGGTTGTCATGCTGTCTTATTATATTTGTTTTAGCTTAATTTGTGCCTCTTTTATTATGTTGGTCAGTTAAATGTTAATTAGATCCAATCCATGTTCAGTAAAAATAATTTGATGCAGAAATAAACTAGCTTATAGACCAGCTGTATAGGATTGTATACAAGTGTTTAATATCGGTATCGGCCAGAAGTTGTCTGTTTAAATCGGTATCGGTATCGGCCCAAAAAAATCCTATCGGTGCATCCCTAGTTATTTGTAGCAGAGATTTATAAAAATAAAAACATTATTTTTTTAATGGTAAGGTTTGCATGGAATGGTAAGGCATCACATAAATGAAAAATGAATAGCGTACACTGCTGCTGAATGAGACTGAGATTTCCCAACTAGACATTGCGTGACATTTCTAAGACTGTACAAGAAAACACGTTAATATTTATAGAGGCAGTTTATAACTGATTGTCACAGACAGCTGACTGTAACACTGTAGCAGCTCTTTAGATAACTTAAACACCGCAGAAAACGATACCACCATGTCCTGTACTGACCCATGGTCACAAAGTGATGCTAACTCATCTTCAAAATGATACATTGTTTCTCCTATTGTTCAAAATGGTCTTAACCTGGGGTTTAAAATGTATTATGCTAGATTGAAGTGTAACATAAAAAAGCCTTTTACTAAGTTCATTCTCTGTTTACAATAGCCACTTTTTCCAAATACAGCATTTCCTTTTTTACACTGAGTGGAACGCCCATAGGAATATTGGCAGAAATCCTGCCATGTTTCATATATAAAACTCTCCTGCGCAGGTAAACATTAGCCGGCAGTGCTAGCAGTTGATGTGATATTTGTTGAACGTGTGGTTTCTCGAGTCATGTGGGACCCTTGTGGCACACAGGAAGAATCGAGTCTGCAGCGTGCGCCTCGGGTTCTCCTCAATCTCACGCATGCGGTCAGCCAGATTTGCTCAAGTTCTTCACGTGGTTTTCAGTTGCAACAGTGCAACATTTCTTACTAACAAAGAGTTAACCTAAATTGATTGATTTCTTTTGTCTAAATAGCTCAGTGCATTGCATAGACTTCAGTAGAACTGTGAAGTTGGGCAACCATGTAATATTGGTTTGTTAGCAGCTCCCACTAACCAACTTGCTGTCACCGTACATTGTACTCGTGGGAGGACAGCGTGCCTGTAATTGTCTTGAGGCTGAAAGTGTGCATCACTGAAATAACTAAACATCTCAATTTGGACTTTAAACACTCACTTAAGGAATTTGGAGTATTTTAGAGCAACGTCTGAAGGAGAAAAAAATTCACTCTGAACCAAAAACATTTACTTAAAGGGGACATGTCATTAAAATCTGACTTTTTCCATGTTTAAGTGCTATAAATGGGTCCCCAGTGTTTGTATCAACTTAGAAAATTTGAAAAAGAACAACCCAGTAACAGTTTTGGTAAACCATTCATTGTAAGCATGTGAAAATAGGTCATTGAAAATTGGCTCCCCTTGTGATGTCACAAGGGGATCTTATTATAATAATACTGCCCCTTAATCTTCACTATCCAACCACGACAGAAAAAATATATAATAATTGAAAGCACAATTGTGTTTTAATTTTAACAAACCCCCATTATGGTGATCAGTGTTTGACTTTCATGAGCTCATTTGCATATAAAAGGACACACCTAAAAAAAGCACATTTTTAATCACACCTACAATTGTGACAATTTTAACATGTTATAATAAATTATCTATATGGTATTTTGAGCTTAAACTTTTGCGCTCTGGGGACACCAAAGATTTATTTCACACCCTAAAAAAGTCTTGTGAAATTTCCCTTTAAAGGCGATATGGTATGAACAGGGACACAGGAACCAAAACATGTGAGAATCATGATTTATGATGTGCTACTTATGTTTGTTTGCTTGTCTTGTAAACAGACTTTCAAGAACGGTGTTGGATGGTAGCATAGTAGGCGTAAAATGTTTTTCATTTGTCAAATTCATACCTGCTGGGTTTAATTAGTTGACGGGCTAACCACAAAATATGCAGTCTCTGTAATTGCTTCGCTTGTGTGCACACGCCCCAATTTTTATATTGTGTCGTGTGTTACACAAGTTCAGTTTAGTTCACTTTTCCTAAACCATGCTAAGTGCTCCTCACCGCTGTCAGTGTATGAGCGCAAAGACAAACTGACGTCTGTACAGAGCTCAGCAGCTTTGTGGTTCGTCCTCTTTAACAATTCATAGTATGGCATATTCGCGTAGCTCCATGGGAAATCATTGTACAGTTCTGTAGTCTGTAATAAAAGGCCTGGTTGTGACCAGAACAGAACAAATAGTCTTTCTTGATATACCTAACCTAAGTAATGCAATGTGACTGTGCAATTATTCTTGTCATAACATGTATTGCGTTTTGTATTTGGTCTTAACAGTTGCCTAGCAGAATACACAATGTATTGGTGTATGACTTATTTCAGGGTGATACAACTGACAATTTTCGATTTTATTTTTCACCCAAAACCAATATGTGACCATGGACCACAAAACCAGTCAGAAGTCATCTGAAGGTGTTAATTCAAATATTGAGAAGTCCTTAGCAACACATATTACTAATGATAATTTTTTTATACATTTACGGTAGAAAATGTACAAAATATCTTCATGGTACATGATCGTTAGGTAATATCCTAATGTTTTTGGCAAACAAATGATAATTTTGACTGCTACAATGTATTGTTTACTATTGCTACTAGGGATTAGGCATGGGCCGATTACCGGCTTCAAGGTATACCGAGGTTTTAAACAGTCAAGGTTTCAAAACCACTGAAATATTCTGTGATACCGTCTCCAAGGTATGAGCTGTGTTTATACAAAATTCATTAAATCATTAAGTCATGTGATTGATTTGATGTTAACATTTAATATACATTACAAAAATATTATATATTTTTTGAAAGCATATTATAATTTAAAGGCTTTATTTTTACCTGGCATTTAAAAAATAACACATTTTAGTGTTGCAATGGCAAAACCGTAACACCGTGAAACCGTGGTATTTTTGCTAAAGGTTATCATACCGCCAGAATCTTATACCGGCCCATGCCTACTAGGGATGTAACGGTATTATAAATTTCGTGGTATTGCGGTAGAAGATTTTCCCGGTACCACCGTGGTCACATGATCGGTAAAACGTAAGGTCTTCCGGGCAACACGTGTAGTTTTTTTCCGGTCAAGTAAAGCGAGAGGAGGGACGCAGGAACTACAATTCCCATAATCCCATGCGTGCTACTCTGACGCCTCTCTACAAGTGGAGCGGCAATGGCGGAAGCAAAAGAAACACGGATTTTAAATCTGATGTGTCGAAAAAGTTCGCGTTCGCTGTGACAAGAAACGAGGAAGGACAAAATGTGATGGACATTCAAAAAACGAGTGAGTAAATCCGTGAATGAGCAGAGTGTGTATGCCGTTTCTCAATTAGAAGGTTGCAGCCTCCTTAGGTCGCATTTGCAGGCTGCATCCGTCATTAAACGCCTGGTGTATTTAAGTTAACTGAGTATTACATTCGCAAGTCATAAGCGTGTTACAATAATATACGATTAAATAAGAATAATAGTCAACTTGAAAAATGTTAATATTTTGAAATAAGACGGTCTTCGTTACGTATGCAGCCTACAAATGCGACCCATAGAGGCTGCAGACTTCCGATTGGGAAACGCGCCCCTGTATTAAGTGAGCTGACCTCAGCTCTAAGTCCAGCTACAATAAGTAAGCAATTTTCATTTTTTACTGGGTTGTTTTTGTTTTCAGGAATTGACCCATCTTAAAACCCATCATCTTTTCTTAATTCTACAATCACAACCGTTGCTTTCATAGGAGTACCAAGCATTAGCATTAATTTTAATAATAATTAAAACTAGGTCAATTGAGGGAGTCACTCAATTCTTAAAACCTGACTGATTGGGAGTTGTTTAAAGTCGACAAACTAAAATGAAACTTAATTTTTTTGTCCTTTTTATGAAAATTGTAAACACTTCACTACACTTTGTACATTGTAATGTTCAGTCTTGTTTAATAAACACTTATGGGAGTTTTTCCAAGTCTTCATTTGTTTTTTTTTTCTTCCTGCAAAGGTTCAATAATTACCGTACCGTGGGCATCATACCGAAATACTACCGTACCGTGAATTTTTGATACCGTTACATCCCTAATTGCTACAAGTATATCCGTGTGACTTGTGACTGGTTTTGTGGTCAATTTTCTTAAAAAAAAAAATACAGATAATTTACTCACCATCATGTCATCCATAATGTTGATGTTTTTCTTTGTTCAGTCGAGCAGAAATGATGTTTTTTGAGGAAAGCATTCCAGGATTTTTCTCATTTTAATGGACTTTAATGGACCCAAAAACTTAACAGTTTTAATGCAGTTTAAAAATGCAGTTTCGTAGGACTCTAAATGATTTCAAACGAGGCATAAGGGTCTTATCTAGAGAAACGATTGTCACTTTTAAACGACAACTTCTCGTCTTCCTGTGCAACCTCACGTAATACGTCATCACGTCAAGAGGTCATGGATGACGTATGCGAAACTACGCCCCAGTGTTTACAAGTGTGGAGAAAGAGGACTGTTCCGACGTTGTTGTATGTGGAATGATACTAATTAATGTCTTTGTGTCAGTTTATTCTTTAAAATTGTCCGCAAATGTGCGTTTCATGTATGTTACATGTGACCTTTCAACGGCATTACGCAATTACGTGAGGTCACGCTGGCTCATCACACAGGGAGAAGAGAAGTTGTGGCTTAAAAGTGCATATTTTTTATTTTCTTGCCAAAAGTGACAATCGTTTCCTAGATAAGACTCTTGTGCCTCATTTGAAATAGTTTAGAAACGATTTTGAAACTACAGTTTTAAACTGCATTAAAACTGTTAAGTGTTGGGGTCCATTAAAGTCCATTAAAATGAGTAAAATCCTGGAATGTTTTCCTCAAAAAACATAATTTCTTCTCGACTGAACAAAGAAAGACATCAACATTTTGGATGACATGGTGGTGAGTAAATTATCTGGATTGTTTTTAAGAAAATTGACTAATCCTTTAAGACCTGTGGTCGGTTGCATAAACCTTAACGACTAGTCTTAAAAGTTTTCTTTTCAAGAATTTTTCTTCAAGACTGATCATACCTGTTTTAAGTTTGTTACATAGAAAGGTAGATTGGTTTAATTTAAATACAAATAATAAGACTGATTAACTAATTGCTAGTAGTCAGACTCCTTAAGACGCAGTCTAAACGTCATGGCTATGTTTATGCAACTGGCCACTGGTTTCACAGACCAGGCTTAGCTTAAGCCTTAGCTTAAACAGGCATTTTGGTCTGGGTCTACCCTTAAGCCTTGTTTGTAAAACCAGGAATTAATTTCTGCCTCTTTTTGCAATCCCTTGCGATCAAATGGCTCAGTTGATTCAGACCCAGAACAGTTTATTGATTGATGGTGATTATATCATAGTTTGCCTACACCTGCTCCTGTAGTTTACACCCGGTGAAGATTAAGTGTCGTTCTTAATTGCACAGATATTAGGACGACCTCATTCTTCTTGATCAGTATAATATAGAGATCCTCTAATCACAGTAACACCAGGTTCCTCTGCTTTTTGTTGTCAACACTGTGGATCTCTGGTCACAATGAAATCTCATCTGTCCAAAGTTTCCACATAGCTACATAATACATTTTGAATATGTTTTATGTTTGGCACTTCATGCAACATTTTAGCTTTTAAGTGAGGTCACTTGAATTACTTGTCGTGCTTGGTTGGGACACGGTGTAACAGGTAACTGGCTCTAAATCGTGTTTTTGTGGCTGGGTTGGCAGTGGAGCCACTGATCGTAGATCAGTCTAAAATAACGCCTTACAGAGCAGAATTGCTGTTCTTATTTTAGTGTCAAATATTATTGTGCATACGACGTCACATCACAGCAGGCACGTTGATAAAATCCCCGGGATGGACTGTTTGTATTATTGCTTCGAATGGGACACAACGAGAGCCCGATGTGCTACGTCTACCCCCCGATCATTGGAAAAGTGTCAGATTTTCCATCAAAACAGGATGCAGGTCATGCTGAGAGAGTGTTCAGGGCTTCCACCAACAATTCAAAGGTCATTTTGTTAAAGACCTATTGTTAAATATGAATACGAGTGTGATTTCTACAGTACATGAGAAGTAAAGAAATGTAGTTTGGTTTTAGTTTTAACTATTCTCAAACAATTGTTTGTGTTTCCTTTACTTGTGTGCAGGAATTCCCAAACACTAACACACTCCAGAAATACTTCATGGTCATTTGAGTAGTGTTTCCTATTATTATTTGGGTATTCTACTTAAGTAGATTTGTTTTTGTAAACATCATTATTCCAGTAAAGCATTTCTTGCAATAGAATGAATACTGACCAAAACATTTATATAGCGTTTGCTTATTGGTCATTGATTTATGTCGTATACGGACTACACAGATTAGTCATTTAAGTCTGTCACTTAGGGTCTTGTTTATGTCTAAAGTTACATTTGTGGCATACATGGCAACCACAGGAGGTAAACTCATCTGTCCATGTACAGTACAGTACAGTAGCTTCATCGTAATGGCCAGATATTTTTAGAATTGCACAAAATATGAAATTAATTTTATTCTTGCAGAGATGATTGTGTTAAGTCAATTTGTGTGTGTGTTTTGTGAGTTTTGTCTCTTTGCCACTAGATCGTTCTTGGATCAAATAATAAGTTGAAAGTATGTGATAAAGTCCCCATGAAATTAAAATTTATTTAACATTTTAAAGTACTTCAGTGGGTTAATAAAATATACTTCTCATACATTCTTCAGCTCAGTGCATAGATTGAAGTATCCATCACAGTGTGTTGAATTTTTCTGTACATTTTAGGAAATGTAGTCAACCGGTAGTCCACACATTCAGACATGACTGTACTGTACTATACATACCCACTGTTGTAGGTGTGTGGTTAAATTGGCTTACTATACTTTTATACTTTCCTGTTTTTGTAGAACTGAAGCTAAATATAATTGCAAGGGAACATATTCTCAAAGGCTTTGATTGGTGTGGGTGATACATTTAAACATTAGATCCAATTCCTCATCAGGTGTGCACCTATTTCTCTTTTATTCCTCATAAATGCAATATAATAATATGTTTTTTTTCTTCTCTGTTTTCCTCTGGGATGAATTCTGCCTAGATGAGCTTGGCTGAAAATATAAACCCAGGCTGTTGCCTTGTCTGTAATTAACGTCTGAAAGCTTGTGGTGGTATTTCTTTGCCTTTAAAAAGTCTTTCTGTTTTGGGAAGTGAAAACAGTTGGCCTGCGGTGCTTTAAAAAAAATGTAATTTAAGCTGATGAGGAAAAACAGCACAGCCCAAATGTCCGTATAAGTCTGCCATGCAATGAGCAGGTTCTTTTTTTAGCTATATACATCCAAAATACTTTTTGATGTATGAAATATGCTTGTAGGTAAACCGGCACACTGTTTTGAATTGAGAGTGTGTGCCCCGCTTACTGTGACATATACATAACACAAACAGAGATCCTTTTTACAATGACAATTTTTGATTTATTTGTTAATGTAAGCAGTTTCTGGGAAGTTAAACTTTCTTAACTTGTTTTACACTTCAGCAGTGATCTCACAATGACTTCAGTGACCTCATGAGGACTCCAGTGATGTCATAAGGACTCACGATGACTCTGGTGATGTCACGATGACTCTGGTCACATCACGATGACTTTGGTCACATCACGATGACTCTGGTCACATCACGATGACTCTGGTCACATCACGATGACTCCGGTGAAGTCACGATGACCCCGGTGACGTCGCGATGACCCCGGTGACGTCGCGATGACCCCGGTCACGGCGCGATGACCCCGGTCACGGCGCGATGACCCCGGTCACGTCGCGATGACCCCGGTCACGTCGCGATGACCCCGGTCACGTCGCGATGACCTGGTAGATGGCACAATGACTCCCATGATGTCACAATAATTCCCGTGATGTCCTGCTAATGCAGGGTAACAGTGAGGCATTGTTGAATGTTGTGCTTTAATCAGGTTGGCTAAAGTTTCTCAGTCATTATGTGTGTGTTATGTTTTAAGGCTGTATTATGTCATGTTAAATTATCCAGAATGGCTGGTTATGAAACATCATGCACTATTTGATTTGCTGATGTATTGAAAGTGAGGTACAATCCAGATGTTTGGGTCATAAAGTTTGAAATCAAACACTTGTGTTTTTAATTGGTAAGAACGAATGTCAGGAGCTCAGTGTTATCGTTGACATAGCATTAAAGTATTACACTGTTTGTGGGTTGTGCTCAATAAATGGTAATTGATCATCTCGCTGTAGGCACCATCAGACATGTAAACACACATTATTCTGTAATGTGAAAGAGGAGATGTGTACATTGTCATCAGTTGAGGACAGCTTGGCTGTAATCATGTTTTGGAAGTATCTTAAACCTGCACCTGTTTCAATGTTACCCACTGAATCAGATGGGAGTACAGCACAGACCTGATCAGGGTTCCTACGGGTACCTGGGAAGTTTTTGAAAATATACATACATAGATCTTATTCCCTGTGTAGTGTAGGATAATATCATTAAGATTCTAGACTTTTTAAGCACACGTGCTAAACTGTTCACTTTAAGTGCTTATATCTTCTGTATGTGAATGTTGATTCATACCAAAATGTTTTTTTGCATAGTTGTGTTTGACACATGAAAACGTCTCGGGTTACGTATGTAACTGTTGTTCCCTGAGAAGGGAACGAGACGCTGCGTCTCCCTTGCCATACTTCCTGCGTCCCTGTAACGCCATCTTTGGCAATATTTCAGATAGCGATATACTTCCTGGCTCTCGCGTCACCCTGTCTTTGTCGTTAAGCCTCACCATTGGTTGAATTTGATATACATATTCAGATGCACTTACCCCTGGAGGCGTCCCCAAAGTGTCACCTCAGTGACGCAGCGAGAGTTCCCTCGAAAGGGAACTGTAACAATGTATCTGAAATAGGGCTGGGCGATATGACTCAAAAAATTATCGAGAAAATGTTTTCCATATCAGTCGATATCGATAATTATCATGATAAATAACAAATCTTTACTCCTGTCAAATTTAAAGGCAGATTTTTGCTCCTGAATGAAAATTGTAAAAACCAGACAGTTAATAATGGTTTTAAACTACTTTTTATTCAGAACATGACAAATACAAAAACTAAAATCTTGTTTTAATGCATCTGTATTAAATGTAAATCTATTTGTTATGAAATCAACACATTTCTGACACAAAAGCAGCAGACTACTGTCCCTTTAAGACCCAAGACAGACTGCTTTAAGTTTCAATATACTGAGTAACAGCTGTTTATGTTCACTTAAACAAGAAAGAAAACTTAGTTCAGTGATCACGCGTGTGTTATACATATACGAGCTATACACGCTGATAAATGGATGTCAAGGGTGTCACTTTGCTGTGGGAGCGCACATACCCAAACACTATATTCACTGCAGTGGTGGATCTGCTGCTTTTCCTCAGTTTCCTGAATTTGTGAATGTCCTGTAAATACACTTTTAAAGCTGGGCGGACGTGTGCGTGCGCAAGGCGGACGCTGAATGAAAGTAAAGTACAGTATACTGCACGCACCTGTGTCTGCTGTGTTTGACGAACCCTGTTTGCGCGTCCAACATTACACACAAGAAAATGTTTCCGCGCATTTGGATTCCGTGATTCCGTCCGCGTTATCCGCATCGCGAAAATCATAGGTCTCTACTAATAAATAAATAACTTGCCTCATCTTCCACTCCTTCAAGTCTGACTGTCACTGTGATTGTAAACCAAGAGCGCGTGCCGCATCCGGAAGTGCTCGCGCAACATTACGCACAGTGCTTAAACATTATCGATCACTTATCGAACTGTCCTTATCGTTTTATCGAAAAAGTTTATATCGGTAAAATTATCGTTATCGAATTATCGCCCAGCCCTAATCTGAAAAGGTAACACGATGTAACCTTGCTCTCACTTGAAATGTGTCCCCACATTTAGTCCTTGATTTTGAGGGTATTGGACCTGGAAAGTCCTTGAAAGGTCCTTGAATTTGAAGTTAACTAAGGTGTGGGAACCCTGGGTACACAACCCTAGTTACAGTGACATTATTATTTAGCATGCTTAGTTTCTTAATCTGTATGTTTAGCTTACTTTTGTCATGGTGGTTCAACACTGAATGAACAGTGTTTGGTAATGTAATATGTAAAAATGTTATAGTTAGAAAAATATTGTTGTGCTTGTCAGCTTTGCTAATAAGAGCCTCCAACAAACACCTATGAGGACTGAAGTGACACAATAATCTGGTCATATATCCATGTTAACACACAGAAAATCAGCATCCCACTCAGGTGTACTCGGGTCATTTGGTGAACTGATAGCTTTGTCTAAACATAGAGGTGTGATCTGTGTGTAGCGTTCTGTCAAAATTCCTCACGCTTGCATCAACAAGTCCTTTTCTGTTTACTTTCACTTCCAACAGTCTGTGTAGATCAGACCAGATCGAAACAACAGCGATGTATCAGAACGGGTCAGGAAGGAAAAGACCAATATAAACCACCCTGACCATTGTGCTCCCCCTGACAAATTAGTCTTTTGTTGTAGACCATTTCACGGAAAATCGCTTCATTCCCCTGCCTATGCCAAAACTTTTGAGCCGAACTGTGATGGAGCAAACATTCCCCCCTCGCCCGACACCATGTATTGTCCGCATGAGTGGGTCAGTTTTGGTGCATGTGTATGAGAAAAATGAAAGATAGGTGTGGGTTTAGGAGACAGAGGTGAAGTAAGACAATTTCCTCTGTTGTAATGTTGTGGGTGGGTTATCTCTATACTCCACATGGCCAGACTTGCCTAGATATTTAGTCATGTCTGGGTGGCGTCAAAAAGACACAGGCTGTTTTAACACAAAAAAATATATGACACATGTTGTGTGTTTACACTTTGTTCAAACTGGGCTTACGTTAATGGGAAAGTTCCCATAAAAATGAATGTAAAAGTATCAGTTTTCAGATTGAATCATCTTTATTGTAAAATCGTTTTATCGTACCTTACGTCTTATTTTCATCATTTTATAACCCTGTTTCCGTCCACGGGAAGTCTGTGTGTGTGTCTCTAGAAAGCGCTTGCACTAATTATAGACAGAAAAATGATTTCACAAACGCTGACATCCTCGCTTGCCAAGAAGCAGTTAGACAGAATCGAGTTTCAGCATATGTCTGGAGCTGATCTCATGACAGTAGATGATTTGTGGGCTGTTTCATAATTCCCCTTAGATGAAGATCGCACACACACACCATCAGTGATTCATTACTTGGCTTTGACACTTGTTTGTGTTTCGTTTGTGTTGTGTATTGTTGTGGGACACACCACAGGTGCCACATTTCAAGAGTCAAAGGACGGATGTGTCAGTAACCTCAAACGGGATTATAAATGCTTATATTTCATGCAATACTGTAAATTATTAATAGGATGGCTCAATCAGTACTCATTTTTTAGTGTGTGTATATTTGCACTAACACTGTATGTGTGTGTTTTATTTTGGGCTTGTTGCTTTTTAGAGTGATTGGCTCTGTATCTAATTTGATCCCACTGGTATAACTATAGATAGATAAACAAGTTATTAGAAACATTTTAAACTGGCTTTAATGTGATAAAAATTGTACTTTAAATAGGGCTGCATGATAAATCGCATGCAATTGTCACGCACATCTCATCAGTAAAGCCGGTTTCCTTGATTAGTAGTAAATCGCCATCACCTGCTTTCAGATGGAGCGGCATTTACTACACAGAGCCGTAGTTATCTGAAAAACTAGGCAATATTGCATTCATAACAGCAGACGATTCGTCCGCGATTATGAATGCGATATTTCTCAGCTTGTAAAAGAACTACGGCTCTGTGTAGTAAATGCCGCTAAAAAAAATAAATTGAAAAAGCAGGTAATGGCGATTTTACTACTAGTCAAGGAAACCGGCTTTACTGACAAGATGCGTGTGACAAGATGTATACGTTAAATATATCACGACTAACATTAATGTTAACAGTAACACATAAATTATAGTTGCACATTAAGTAGTCAGCCTGGCATTTGGTTTTATCATGTTGATATTTAATCTCTAGACTGTTTAGATGTTTGCTTGGGTGTTCCTGCCGTGAGACTTTATCTTTGAAAAGTAATAGCAAACTTCAACCTAACAAGCTGCTTGATTTGACACTAGCTGCGTTTCTACTAAAGATTTTAGCAAAACGTTAGCGTTATTTTCTTAATGTCGAGAAAAAAAAACTATTGTGAAATGACAGTGTTTCCTTTAACCGATGTTATGCAACTAAAACAACATTTTGTTGTCTCGCGCGACGTCATCCCAAAAATCATGGTGATGGCTGTGTTCGATATTGCGCAGAACAACATGCGGATGACAACAAAATACAGCGAGAGTGACTCAAAAGCTCACAAAGCAGTCGATATAAGCATACCGGAGTATAAGCCGCATCATTCAAAAATGCGTCATTAAGACGAAATAACATAAATAAGTCCCAGTGGACTATACGTCGCAGGGCTCCAGACTAACTTTTTTAACTAGGAGCACAGTGGCCCCCAACTGAAAATTTTAGGGGCGCAACCAGAAAATGTAGGGGCACATACTGTAAATCAACATGCTAACCAAATATTTACATTTCTACTAAGTAATACACTGTATAATTAATAAATACTTTGATGATAGATGCAGAAAGTACAATATGCTGTTGTAAATTCAGTGTCACATCACAAAAAAAAGGTCAAATTTACTGTTTTAAATTCAGTGACACATTACAAAAAAGGTCAAATTTACTGGTAGTACATGTGCGAACCCTGCGTCGCATTTATTAAAAAAATTATTTCACAAAATCCAAGCCGGAGAACAGACATTTAATCTGGAAAGGCAAGTTATTCAACTAAACAATAGCACACAGAACAACAGGCTGAATAGATGTCTGTATGTTAAAGTAATTTTATCAGTTATTTAAACGATAAACCATAGCATACAGAACTTACCTGGAAGGTTGAATAGACTAAATTAACCGAACAAGCCAACTTGAGTGAAGTTTGCATACTTGTCATTCCACATCACTGAATTCATAGAATATGGCGGACTCTCGCAGCTGTAGACGGTAATGTTGTCTCTTGCCTCATAAATGTCAAAAATAATTCATACTGACTTACAAGGCACACCTGACTATAAGACGCAGCACCAGACAAGATATGAAAAAAATGCGGCTTATAGACCGAAAAATACGGTACACACGCAGCTCCAGGAAATGACGTAAGCATTTGTATTGCTGTTCTTCAAACCTTATTAGGTATTTTCATGATAATAAAGAATATGTATAATGATTATGTTTGACGAGAGTTGTTTTTTCCAATGCATGTTATAAACGACTCAAACTAACAGTGGTTACAGATCGATAAGGACTTACTGATCAAAAGCCATAGTACATGAAAGAGCTGTGCATAATATCAGCTGTGTGATTCAGAATAGTTATCGGCAAGGTATTAATAGTGTATATCTGCATTTATCATTGCATTCCTTATGTTTACACTAATAATAGCATGCATTAATTCTGTCTAATGTAAACTTTACTAGGGATAATCTTCTTAGATGAGACCGAAAACTTTAAGGAAACTTAAAAGTTCTTTTTAAATCTGTTTTCTTGTGATCCAGCCCGTGCAATGAGCACTTCTGGATTTGTAGGCAAGATTTTTCTCTTTAATGTCTTTAGCAAATGATGTCTGATGTCTGTGAGTGTTTTTGAATCCAAGCGAGAAACCGTAGATCTCTCCATGGTTTCTGAAGCGAAGGCCAGATATTCTCTGGGAACGATACTGCTGGAAGAACATCACACTTCATCTCTAGATCACATGCTGATCCAAAACTTGAATTCACCTCCAAACGCTTTCCTGAGTACTGAAATTAATTTAAAAACAAAATACTTCATAACTGACCCATTCATACAGAATTCCTTTGTGGTCATCACTTTGTCAGAAAGGTGTTGTAAAGTTATATTTAATAATTATTAAATTACATAGCTGCGTTTTACATAGCGACCAACAGGTGAAGGTTCACATAAGCAGACTTTTAAAACCTACAGTTCATTCCAGTTCATGGCATGCTTGCAAACAATCTTCCTCATGGATTGATTTAACAGTTTTAGTAGGCAGTAAGGTGGTATGTTTCAGCTGAAATCACCATCTGTCAATGACAGCATTGAAGCGATCAGTGTGCATTGGCCTTTAGAAGCAATGTTTAGGAAAAATATGGAATCTCAACATGGAAAATGATTCCTAAACTCCTTTTCCAGAAACGTGGTATAATACAGCACGGCAGTAAAGTACTCTTGGACTGTAGCACATATGGCCAATCAAGTTGTATTTGTGGCCTTTTTGCCTATATTTAATAATGAATGAGGAGAGGACAGGAAAGTACAGGGATGAGAGAGGGGTTTGGGATCGGCAATTGACCACGTTCCGGGAATCGAACTTGGGTCGCCGAAAGTGCAAAAGCATCACATGTCGGAGCGCTGCCCATTGGCTCCGAATCTGTACAACAAAAATTATGTATTTTTAAAAAATGCATGTTTTATTTTTTAAGTTCTAGTTTAGTTTAAAATGTGAATGTTGACAAACATTACTGTTCTTGTATAGCTCGATAGTAAAGCATTATATTATAAGCTCAAAACATTGTGGGTCAATGGTGCAAGCTTTTCGCCTATGCACTAAATACACCTTTTTGAACATTTGACACACACTTTTGTGCTAGTGGTTTTATTAGAATGCAGGGAAGAGATTAAACCGTATTATTAAAATAAATAAAGGAGGCAGGTTACACATACCAGTACATACCAGTCGACTGAGGTCACTGGTAAGACCGGCTGGCAGCTGTGTAGGTCTGGTTACAGCATAAGATTTGCCCATGTACACATCATCTTAAATATCTTACATTCAGAGCATCTTATAGTTGACTTGTGGTGGTTGATTTCTTTTTTCCGTCTTTGTGGGTTAATGGACAGCCAACTTTTTGTGTAGTTGTCATGACAGTGGGAGGCACATGTGTGATGCGTTTATATAAAAATGTCTGTTATTGCCATGCTAATCTGTGCGTACGGCTGCGTGTTTGTGCTTGCTGTGAGCTGGATGGGTTTACAATAAAAGTTATAACTGTGCTTAAACCTCAAACCACTGCAATGTGCCATTTCTTTTTTTTACTTTTTACTCTGTGACTCCACTAGTTGTGTGTGTTACATATGTGGTATAAAACATAAAGCGTATCAAAGTACATCAAACATAAGTGTCTGATATGTTTTACTGCTAGGAGTAAAACATATTTGATTTTTACAGCAATCCAACCAACTAAAAGCAGATGGCCAACATAGTAGAAAAATAGAGACACTAGCTTAAGCAAACTTCCCCTACTGACTGATGCCAAAAAGATATTGTTAAGAAGATTGGGCCGGAAAGTCCTGCAAAGGACTGCAGAGATCAAGGTGACATTGCTGTGAAGCAGATAAGTTTTTCATGTCCCTGTACGCTGTCAACAGTACACTGAGACATAACAAGACAGGACTTCATCTCAGAATCTGTCCATGTACTCCGTGGGGTTAATACCCATTCACATGTTTGCCAGGTTAAGGGTATGAAGAGCTGCATATTCATTTTTATAGATGTTGGGCAAAGGCATTGCAATCTTAAAAAATCAAGACTGCACAATGTGTCATTTCAGCATTGTTATCGCATTGTGCATATCTGCAATAGTCACATTTCTTTGAAAGGAAAACTTTTTTTGATGCCTTTGTCAGTGTTACACTATACAAGAATGGTGCCAAATGGCAGAGAAGAATCACAGATTCAGTAACATGAGCGAGACTGTGGTAACAATTTTCCTTAAGGAGGGGGGGTTATGCTATTTCATGCATTCTGACTTATTAACACCGTTTCCTTATACTAAACATAGGAAACAAAAGCAGTTGGACTTATGACAGAGTATTTCTGTGCCAGATGCACCTCGCCAGGGTTTATACACTTTTGGAAAGTTATTTTCGAACATGACAGATTCATGTAATGATCTTGCTTTATTTCTTTTATGGGCAATTTCAGTGCAGGAAGAACACTGGAAGTCCTTATTTGGGCACTATAACCGGAATAGAGCATGCCACATCAACTAAAGGCTGACACAAAATCAATGTCACCAAAGAAGAGTGTTGTTGTTTGTGAGGGAAATTGAAGCTTTTTTAGCTTTCCAAAGTACCCAGCATTATGGAAACAATTGATATAGTTTGTTTATCCGGGGTAGCAGCGGAGTTGTGCAGGTGAGGTGTGTTTAACGCTGAATTTAGTTGAAGATGAGTCGCAGGCGGTATGTAAAACTGCATCAAATATGTCTGTGTTTTGTTGGCAGTCGGCCAGTTTCCTCTCCTCACGTCGGAGATGTGGGTTGCAACTTAGCTTTGAATCTAATTCAAGTCAGATGTATTCTTTCAAACTGTATGTATTCACCATCAAAACACGAAATTTCAGCATGAGTAGCTTTCTCTTCGCCTGTCACTGACATGTGCACGCGCGTGTGTGTCCACTCTTCCAAAACAGACAGTATGCAGAAATAACAGAGCCAATCGCGATCGTCTAAAATGCTAATGAAAATCTTTTTTTTTTTTGCAAACAAACACACATGAAAAGACTATGGTAATTTATCGGCTCTATAAAAACTACCGACGTCATGTTCACCTATCACTCGATAAGTCGATATAGTCATTATCGCAAAAGGCCTAAGTGGGATAATTTTTTGTGTTTACACTGTACACTTCCAGGAGCTTTGGCTTTTTCGGAAAGATTCGATAAAGCTGATCTGTCTTTTATAAATCTGATAAAACTTAAGACTCTTTGGATAAATTAAGAATGTAATACTACTCTATAGGTAGTCAAGATTAACATGAAATAAGGAGAAACAGCGTGCTATGTGAGCTTCAAGTTTCCAGAGCTATACAAGACATCTAAGGAAAAAGTGAATTCCTCTCAAAAGGTCAATTCCTCTCAAGATATTTGGTGAAGCAATCCAGTATTTACAATGGGATAAAACAGTAAAAAACTATTGTTGTAACATGATCAGAAAAAAATACAGAAATACCACAAGTACGCATATCGCAGAACACATATCGCAATGGTTTGCAATAACTGAATAATTGTAATACTTCAAAAAGTTACAAATAGTTCAAGTTTTAGACTGGTGAGACGGAGAGAATGAAGCTTTCTTTTCCCATAAACAATGCCAAACGTTTATTTTGGTATAGCATTTTTAATCTTTAAACATATTTTATTATTGTTTTTCAAATTAATTTAGCAAACTACAAGAATTATTATATTGCATATTGTATATTGCATTATTAGGCAAGCTATTGCATACCAAATTTTTCCTTTTACTATTGTGCAACTTTCATAATACCTGACCTGACCTGTGGGACCCAATGAACTGTCGGGCTTAGTCAGTATGCATAACTCTGGGTTTGTAAAAATAAATTTTTATTAGAAAAATGAAGGTTTAAATATGTTCTTCCCAGTGTTGTATGCAGAGGCAGCTATAAGTAAACCGGTTGTAGGTGGACCTTCCTAAATGTAAACACTGTGGTGCTTTGTTTGTTTGTCTATCCCAATATAGCTACATTAACATAATTGAGTTTATTGCTGGCTTATCTGTTTGTTTGACCAATAGTAGAAGGTGAAAGCACGATTAAGTTTTATTTTGGTGACTCACTGTCGATGTACCGTAAACTTTACACACGTCCACTTTTGAATTTCTTATCCGATTCCCCTTTGGGTATTTGTGCTTCTGGGTTTACTTTGCATAGATAAGACATCTAAATATTGACTGATTTGGGGTTCAGTCTTGCAGTTTGGCAGTACCGGTTGGGTCATGTGAGGTTTAAGCCTTTAACACACACAGTCATGCAGTCTCTAACAGGTATGTCCTGATCCCAGTACTGTGGTGTGGCTGTTGGTTTTTCCAGTTTTCAAATTACCATAATTTCCTGCAGCCATCCAGTGTCATAAAGCAGTTCAGTGCTGGACAGAGCTGTCATTTTAAACACCGATTTAACGACAGCTCTGACCTCCGTCATATGGGCTCTCATATGTTTCTCTTTTATAGCTCTTTTATAGTTTTAGAGTTAATTTTTTACACGCAAATATAGTTTAATAATCAAAGTACTTGGCCTTGGAAGATCTGGTGCAAAACGTATATTGATGACTGACAACACCGTGCGCGTGCGTGTGTGTGTGTGTTTGTAATATTATTGGTCATAATATTTTCAGTAGTCATTGTTTTTGAGAAACATTATTTAAAGGGATAGTTTACCCCATCATTTACACACTCTCATGTTGTTACAAACCTGTATAAATTATTTGTTCTGTTGACCACAAAGGAATATATTTTGAGTAATGTTTGAAATTGAACCGATCATGAGCGCCATTCACTTCTATAGTATTATTTTTTCCTAATATGCAAGTGAATGGGGCTCATGATTGGTTTGGTTTCACACATTTCACAAAATATTTTCCTTTTGTGGTCATTAGAAAGAGGAATTTATACAACATGAGAGTGTGTAAATGATGACAGAATTTTCATTTTTGGGTAAACTATCCCTTTAAGTAGCTTATAAAGCATTTAAAGTGACTGCTGAATGACAGGTAGTTTACTTGAGAGTAAGCAATGGAAAAATTTAGTCTAAGGCCATATATGAGAGAGAGATGTGATTCATGGCAGAAGCAGAATTGGCGACTTTGGATGGGATGTGTGTAATCAGTCCTACTCACACCCGCCCTGAGGGGGACGGAGCTTCTGTCTATAGACCCCTTAAAAGTTTGTAAACATTGCATTGTCTCCAGGTGGGCGGGGCTTAGCTGGAGGCAAAAAAAGCAGCGGACAAAGAGTATAGAAACACAAGAGGGGAAACTCAATAGAACGTTCCATTGCATCACCAGCACCCAGCAGCAGCCCCACGAATCCGCCATTTTGGAATGAAAGCGAATCGGGAGTCAACTAGAAGTAATGGCAATATCAGCTACTTTGTACATTAAAAGATCAAATTCAAACTGAATGATGATAACACAGAATAACATACAATCAGACCAATGGTCATTAATCCCTTTTTACAGCTTATTTTCAGATATTTAGACAAGTCTTCCACTTTTATAGGCTAATTTTACATACAAACATACCGACATAAACTCATCCACACATAATATTTTGGCTCCATATACATACACATATACACACATATACATCTGAATTGCTCGAAATGGATTAAGTAAAAAAAAAACACAGCCACTGTCCAAAAGTGGCAATTATAGGATAACAGACAGAACAATGCATCATGTTCTATAAGATTATAATGTTTGTAGCGGGATCCAGGGGATTTCGCTGAGAATGAATTGAGAATTAATTGGCTGTGAGAATTTTCATTCCAAAATGGCGGCCGCGCTACTGAAGCGCCACCTAGTGACTGTTGCCAAAAATGAATGAGAGTTTCCCCTCTTGTACTTCTATACTCTGTAGAATGTAGACAAGCGTAGCTAGCACGTTTTAGGAGGGATTTATTAAACATAGATGCAGAAGAAGTTTGGGAACTGTTCAAATATGTACAGTCACTGATTCTGGGGGACCGTGACAGCTGTTTTTGTAAATTAACTCTATTTCCTATTTCCTAGACAACATATAAATTAAAGTTTCTTTCGGGTGGTTTGGGGAATTTTGTCAAGGCTTATTGTCTAATGTAACTTATCGCTGGGCTAACTGTGGATTATTTTAAGAGACCATTTAAAGGATGGCACACACATCTATAGTTGTATGTTTGTTTAACATTTAAGTTATACAATAGCGCTGAAGTTTGGCAACTTTTCACCTAGAAAACAGAAACTTGCTGATTTGTACTAGATAAAACCAACACACCAGTACATATGCACGCATATATTATTTTTACCTGTAGTGTTCACTGCAAACTAGTGATTAGGGCTGCACGTTTTCAAGTTTTTCATTAACCGTTAACCGACACCCTTAGCGGTTAATACTCGGTTAACCATATTATGCGCGCCGCAACCCAGAGATACAGACACACGAGAAAGGGGTAGTTAATTTTTAACACCTTTAATAACTGGTTGGACCACATTTAAAACTAAATCAATTTATAGAAATAAAACGCAGTGGTAAGGACAGAGCAGTTTAAGTATGTCACTGACTTTTGCGTTCGCGGGGATGGTAGGCTGGACGAAGGTACTCGCAGGCTCCGCGGCCGCCTCTCTATGATGCCCGGGTGTTGGCTGGGTTTGCCGCGATAGTCGGTGAAACGGTGATTACCGGTGCTTCAGCCTCTCACCGGTTAGATCACTTGCCCACCCCGACACCGTCTTTCACCGTCGTTTTGATATTTTCTTGTAATTAAATCATCTAGTTTCGTTAGAGAGAGCAAACACTTACAACTGAATGTGTCTGATGCCTGAAGCGGAGCTGAACGCGCGTCACGTCAAAGAGCAGCAGGTGTCAGATTTCATTTATTTCTGTCAGAGTTTGCGAGGCGAGCTGAATGACCAGACGGTAGCAGAAGCCGCGTGCTTACTCGTTTTTGTTATAATGTACATATATGATGTTTAATATAAGCGAGATCATTTTGTTGTATTTTTTATCAAGAAAAATAATAAACCCATAATTTAAGCAGCGCTTTATGGAGTGGTAGCCGGTTGCACTGCTTGGAACTGGCGAGTTCTGCGAGAATTACCTGCCCACATTGACTCAAGCACTTAATTAAACCAGCTGTTGCACTCGCATTGCACGCAAATTCATACGCTATTTAACGCAGCTTACGCAAGTGCTGCATTTAAACAGTTGCGTTATTCAAAAGTGAAAGTAAAATGCACACGTCTGCATGCATTAACAGGTGGGAAAATTCTGTCACCTGATGCCACTTAACCGAGCAAAATGTTTCACTCGGTTAAACAATTTTTAACGGTTAATCGGTTAACCATGGACACCCCTACTATTCAACCACAATTGTCTTCTTGATTTCTTTGAAGGAATGTCTGCCGGGATCCGGTAAAAGTTTAGTTTTGAACCAAAAGTGCTGTTCCTTTTATTCTGGCAGCCAAAAACACAACAAGATGACGTTTTAAAGTCAAAACCTCAAACTTTTAACACACCGGCTATTAATGACTTATTATACCACGGGTCTGTTGAATGCTGAATTCTGATTGGCTTAGAAATGTTCCGTGGGTATGCATTAATTTCTGATAACTGCACACCTAACTTGTCAAATGTCTTAAAAATAGGCACCAGAGCAATGTTTGTGGTAACCGTGGTATAAGAGGAATTTTTGACTCCGGTCCTTTAAATTATTTTAAAATAATTTTCTTATAATTCAATGGCCCGTCGTCAATTATTCCTTACTTAATTACCTATTAATCAACTACTTATGTTTTGCCTCCAGCTAGAGCGGTGACATAGGGGATTAAGGGGTCTATAGATTGCCTCTTGAGGTTTACTTTGCTGGACAGCTCCCACGAATAGCTGGCTTTCGTTACATGTGTTAAAAACATGTGTAATTTCACATGTGTGAAATTAGATTATGATGTCAAGACTTCTTGTTTTATTGATTTTATTTTACTATTGAAACAGAACATTGTAAAGTGTTTTTCAGTAAATAGACAATAGGCTTTTTATTGTGGTGTAACAATGCATCAATACGGAGAAATGCATTGATCAAATGTCCAACTGTACGATGCATCAATGCCACTTGTAAATATTAATATGAGGTACCTTTATTTTGACACTCCACATGTTCACGCAATGTTCATTTATGCATTTCGTGCATTTTCGTTTACTGAAAATACTGTCTGCCTGTGCATCACATTACGATGCAATAATAAAGTGGTGGTAGCAGCGAAAAGACAGACAAAGAACACTTTGTGTCTGCTGTCGGACACTCTCTGAATATTGCTAAATAGATCAGCATACCCCTGAGACAAACCATATCACAGAATTTCCCCAGATATTCTGTTACATCACAGCCAGGTACAACCTTGAATTGACCACTTCTTATTGCGAGTCAGTGCTAACATTTTATTTGACACACTTTTTTACATTTGTAATATCATCTTAGCATATTCCTGACCTCAAAGTCAACATGCATAAGATCCAAAAAGCTTTTCTTATTTTTCTTCTTTGTGCAATCCAAACACTTCTGGAATACTGTGTGGTCGATAAAATCAGAGCAAGTAGAAAAATAACCACAGTATTTTGCTACTGCTTCCTTTTTATTACAGTTTTATCGGCCCCTGCTGTGTTCTTATTAGATCGGAGTTGCTGCTGGAAACCAAGGAAGGTGCTTTCAATGAAAACACAGATGAGTCTTCGATGACAGCATCAGGTCCGGTTTCCCTGCACTTGCACCTTCCTGAGAGATTCATATCCAAGCCAGATCTTCCTAAATTCTGTCACATTGGACGAAATCTGATATTGTCAGGCAGTATCAAAGAAACCAGCTTTTCACATTTACCCTTGACATTTCCGTCATAGTTTCCTCTGTATTAACAGCCTGTTTTTCTGGTGAAGTCATGAGGCAGTGCGAGTGTCCCGCTCACTGAACACTGTATGTCTTTGTTCCTGTAATGGTAGTTTCTCTAGCCTTCACCCTTGTGAAGCTTTATGGCCAATGGCCAGAGATGGTTTTCTTGCACAACGCTTTCAGTCAGCAGCATGTGTTAAGGTGAAGAAAGGCTGGTGACCTTGAAGTGTTGTTGGGGTGGACTGGAAAATACTTGACGTCGTCCTGTGGTCTCGGCAGGGGGACGGGGAACTCCCATATGCTTTGGCAGACCCTCAAAGGGCTGAAATATTCCCAGAATGCCTTGCACTGGGTCTCTCAGCTTGATTGGAACAATGAGTGTTAGTACATCATCAGCATTATGGTCTGAAGATCTGCACAGAGGTCAACGTCTGTACACCGTCCAGCTCAGAGTAAACAAACAGTTTTTACTCGGTGTGTGACTAATGGAAGGTTGGGTTATTTAGCAGAGGTTAGCTATAGCAAGCTAGCTTTAAAACCGTAAGATCCCACCCTACTTTCAGAGCGCTTCCCAAAGCCACGCTTTTTCCAAAACACTTGAACTCTGCTTTCAGCCATTTCTGATCATGAAGTTTTGTCATACTTTTCTTTGCAGTGTTTTTGTCAGTTTAAGAGGAATGTAAGGTAGTCGTTGTTTGCTTTCCATTCTTGCTTGGTTGGCATGGCGTAATTGAAAATGCAGGGCTGTCAGATCTGCAAAAACCAGCCTGGCCAATCAAAACTAGCACATTAACCCTAGCCCAAATACCGAAACATCACTTTCATATTGTAAATAAAATCATCTTGCCATAAGATCAACAGCAGATGTACAGCGAACTAATTAAACCTGTTAAAAAACACCCAGCAGCAAAAGTTGTTTAATTCTGCTTACGACAGGAGATGGTCTGTGTGAGCAGGGTGCACAGAGGTAGGCAAATATATCAATCAAGCAAGTAGGACATCCTATCATTACATTTGAACCGAATGCAATGATTGGTCGAAAATTTTTGGCACTTTTCAGTTGGATACTATGGCTTGATACTGCTCACTTTTGGGGGGTTTCCATTGTGTACAGTACCTAGGGGAGAACGGGGCACAACATAACGCTTTTTGGTTTTGGCTCAATCATTCAAAAAATATTTGAGTTTGATTCATTATATTTTTACACAAGCAACACGCACATCTCTGCTACAAATGAACATTTGAAGTTTGTTTCTAGTACTTAACATTCTTGGATAATTACACCAAACGTGACAGAAGTGCAAATGTTACAACTTACCCCATAGGTGGGGTTCATTGTAACAGGCAGGGGGTTAGTTGTAACACTTGCTAAAAATGTAGTTTGCAGGCAAATATTTAAATACTATTTTGTCTATATACTTGAAGTGGATATTGTTTATCTATCCGTCTATAATAGACAGGTATCCACACTGTATTCATTCATCCAGCCCTTTTCTAACAATAGTTCAATTTTAAATGGATACAAATGTCTAAATATGTGAGAAAAAGCAGCACAGTTATGACAATTTTTTTATATGTGACCCAGTCTGTAATAACCATACTACATCAAAATCAAATTCTGAGATAATGAGCATCAAAGTCTGATTTTAGGCATTCATTTCATTATGATTTTAATCTTTGATGTGACCTTATTCAATCAATATTAAAAATATGAACAAAAATAAATCTGACACATGATTTTTGATAAGACAGGCACATTTATTTTGTTTGCAGCCAGCAATCATTCGTGTGAAGCCTATTTAAAACAACGGCAAGAATTAAGCTAATGTTAGCGTTATTCACATCGTAAGTGCTGAGGGGTTCGTTGTAACACAGCGTTACAATAAACCCCGCTGGGTCAAAATATTTCCAAGCCCACTAAAAAAGTTGCTAAGAGCTGCAGACATATTTCAAAACGATGCTATGTTTTAGTCAACAAGACACTGATTAATATGACATAACATTGGATTTGGTATCTTACACACCCAACTTAGAAACGGAAAAAAAAACATAAGATGAAAATATTTACTTACATACCACCAAAACACTCGTTCATTAATAACTCTTTGGAAAAACATTATAAATTTCCAATAATTTGCAGGAGATCGTCTTTTGGTAGCCTGAAAAAAAGACCGGGAAAACAAAACGATCAAACTTGTGCAACAATGTAAACAGTCCGTGTTACAACTAACCCCGCGTTCATATGCCCGCGCACCCCTACCTGATACTTTATTTAGTACCACCCTGGTTGAGGTTCCGATTAATCCGTACTGATACTTAAACTTTGTTTTCAAAAGGAGCAAATATTATTTTTAAATACCTCACATAGTGCTGGGCGATTTGGCGTAAAAATAAAATCTCCGATTTTAATTTTTTTAATTCGACTTCCGATTTTTTCCGATTTCCCCCCCCCCCACTTATTAAGAAAAGCAATAAGTACAAACGGCAGACAACTTAAAGCAAATTTTGCTTTTATTTAATCAAAAGCAAGACAAATGATTTTATTCCTTTCTTTGGAACAAACTTCCCACTCTCGCCGGTAGCCATGTTGTCGCTTGCTGTTGCCGTTTCGTGTGTTTGTGCTATGATGATGATGTTGTCGCTTGCTGATGCTGTTTCACGTGTGCTATGATGTTGTTGATGTTGCTATAATAACGCTAAGGAAGCCCCGGGCAGCCAAAAATGCGCCATTACAAAAAATCGAATGACTTATTTTTTAAATCGCCCACAACAAAAAATTCGAATTAATTCATTAAATCGATTTTTCGCCCAGGCCTAACCTCACAGTGAGGAACCAGATAACCATGCCGACAGCCTGTAGATCAAAAAATGTATCTGTCAGGTCGCTTTTTGTATAGCGGTACCTACCTGCATATCTTTATCTCTATCTATCAATCTGTCTTTCTGCTTTTTTTCTCTCAAACCTTGAACAGTCTGTTTCTCTTTATCTACCAAACCTGGACTATCTGTGTTTTTAAAGAAAAGCTGACAAAGAAATGAAAACATTCTTTGTTTTATTATTCCACACCCTAAAAAGTGTTGAATGCTGAATAGTTAAGGTTATATCATCATGTTATACCAGGACTTGTTTAGACACTAACGTTTGTCTCTGTGTTTCTCCACAGCCTGCATCTTTCGCTACAACGCTCTGTCTTTAGTTTATCTTCTGTACCTGCTGCTATTACCATGGTTTCATTGGCCGAACAAACAGACACTACGAGGTAAGAAAATTCAGCAATGATTCATAATACTGTCTGAAAATTAAAAATAATTGCTAAATGGAATAATTGCTAAATCAACAAAATGTCTTTGAAATGCATTCATGTTAGATTGGTGAGTTATACTGTTTATACTGTATATCATTCAACTAGTTAGCCATCTGGTGCAAATCAAATCTAATGTTATCTCTATTCATGTATGTATGTTATTATTTGTGCATTTATTTATATTTCTAATTGTTTGTTATGTAAAATGCTATTGAAAGCATTCTTTAAACCAGTCCCTCTGAATCTAGTAAGTGCTGACTCTCTGACCATGGCGGTCCATTATAAACAATTATAAACCACGGCCCATTCATTCCTGCAGTATAAGACATCAAAACAGTACAAAAATCCACAAAGCCTAAATGTAGAATAAACAAAAGGCTTTTTGGCTCTCGGATGTGCTTTTGCATTCAGCTTTTCGAGTCTGGGTACCTGTCTGTGATGTACTGTATAGATTTCAAATCTAGCTTTGTGGTTCTCCGGACAAAGCTTTGGGAGGGTGGACCACGAGAAGCTGGAAAGCTTCAGATTTATCTATTGGCTGTGTTCCAGAGCTCTTCAGCTTTCGGCACGTTATCATTATAGACACTTCCCGTTGAAGAGACAGGACTGCTGGACAATTATGTTGGCAGTGTATCTTGGATAACAAAGCTTAATAAGGTGCTGAAATGTTGATGACGGTTTAATGATGTCTATTAAAGAGGTGCTCTGTTCAAGACGGGACAACAGAATTATGAAGATATGAAGAGTTTGGTTCCAAAACGCAATAAATCCATTTTCGGTTAAAACATGTTTTCTATACCAAGAAAGTAACAAGATGAAAACCACTATTTTCTGTTACAAACTTTTACATAGCATATTTAGGTTATAGTAACATTAATTATTATATTTCAAAGATTTATTGTATAAACTGATGTTTTTTTCCGCAAAATGCAATAAATCTATTGAATAAATATATAAATGTTCATTCATCTTTGCCAAGTTATATTCATTTAGTTGACTAGCACTGATTAAAAAAACATTAATGGTATTAATCAAAACACTTACTTTATCATATTAAGTACACTGTCATTGTTGCTGTCATCCTTGGGACGTCATCGCTGAACTTTTTTGACAGCGATCAGCTGTAAAATGTTTTGGTCCTGCTCGATTTTCGTTGACCTCGAGTAAAATAATAGAACGTTTTTCATAAGATCCCCTGGGGTCAATGTGTTAGCATGACAGAAGCAACAGCCGGCATTTTTCCTTCGCTCGAGTGCCACTTGCGTAAATTATTAGATTTTGATGGCTTACGTTTCTTTCCCGTCACAAAAAACCATCACAGGTTTATCAATGCCATCAAAGTATTATTTAGTTTTTGTTTGTTGATCACGAAGTACAAAGTAGATGAGGAAAACTAGGATTTGTGCGTATTCAAAGCTGCAACATTATTGTTTACAATGCGTGGAATGGTGCGCTGTGATTGGTTAAGTAAGGGATAATGTAGAGGCAGCCGGTAGTTATCGGGAAATAAGCCCCGACAGTGTGATACAGAGTCTTGTATCACACTGAAGGGGCTTATTTCCCGATAACTACCGGCTGCCTCTACATTATCCCGCTTATCACACGGCTACTTGCCACATAAGAAAAAAACCGGACATGAATATGAATTTGAAACATTTTATTGGCATATTTGTTTTAAATTAACATTTTTATCTTTCCACGAAACTTTGCACAGATGCATAAAATGATCGTAATGCCTTATTAAGATCCTCTGCTTCATACTTGTCTGTCTAAATTTTTTCTGTATTAGCCAGTCTTTGAGAAGTTTTAATGCCCATTCTGTATTTTTTTTGTGTGTTGGCTTCGTAGCTGTCATGCTCTATTTTGTCAAGTTCAGTCTCAGTAAGCTCTCTGTGTCTTGTCGTTGTTCGTTCTTCTATCCACTGTTTAAATGTTTTGTTTTTTCCGTACATGTTAAAATTAATGTCAAAATGTTGTGGTTGTCCAGTGTTTGTCACAAGATGGCGCCAAACAGTAATCTTTATTGGCGCGGACCGATTTTAATCGTACAAGTAGTACCGGCTTTGCGTTATCACTTTGGAGCGGTTATTATTTGAAAAGAACGAACCTGCAGATGTCTCAACTGACCAATCAGAATCAAGCATTCCAGAGAGCCGTGTAATAAGCAGATTTATTGCATTACGCAGAAAAGGAGGACTGGTGTTTGTCGCGGTTTGGAAAAAAGCGAGAAAGAAGACAGAATAACACAGTGGATATCGGATTTTGCGTAAAATTAAGAATTTACTTTTTAATACTAACCAGATACAATACTGATTTTGGCAGAAACCATTTAAATAAAAAATTCACATATAACGGACTGCACACCTCATGCTGGTAGTCTTAAATCCAGAATTGTGTGTATCTGAATTTATGAGCGTCCTGTAAATTACATCTATTATTGCTCCCATGACCGTCTGGTAAAGTAATCATTTGTATGAGGAATCATTTGTACTACATATGTATCTGTGCTTAAGAAATGGCTGATCGCCTCTGTTCTAGACCCTGACAGTAAACATCTCTCTTAAGCTTTGGAAAATTGAAAAAGTATTTTTTCGGAAGCACGTACTGATAAGTTTAGTTTGAACGCAGTGGAAGTCGATTCAGATAAAAGTTCCTCCCAAGAGCAGTAATAGAAATGATTTGGCCCTGGAGATTCAGTATTGTTTGTACCAGAGGTGGTCTTAGATTTCATCTGCTTATTTTTCCAAAAGCAGATCTTTCAATTAGGCATGGGCCGGTATAAGATTCTGGCGGTATGATAACCTTTAGCAAAAATACCACGGTTTCACGGTGTTGCGGTATTGCCATTGCAACGCTAAAATGTGTTATTTTCAAATGCCAGGTACAATAAAGCCTTTAAATTATAATATGCTTTCAACACACATATAATATTTTCGTAATGTATATTAAATGTAAACATCAAATCAATCACATGACTTCATGATTTAATGAATTTTGTATAAGCATAGCTCATACCTTGGAGACGGTATAACAGAACATTTTAGTGGTTTTGAAACCTTGACTTTTTTAAACCTCGGTATACCTTGAAACCGGTAACCGGCCCATGCCTACTTTCAATCCTATTCTAAAAAACTAATAACACGATTCCTGGCCTGTAAATATTTTCCAAATCACTAATCCATCATCATAGCCTGTGGTTAGTTTCAGTTTTTGGCCGATAGACTGGATACACATACAGGACACACTTCAGAGTTCACGTTTGTTTTTCGTTCTAGAAAAGTCGTCTGTTTTACTCCTGAAGACGTCTGACTTTATTATTTTGTATAGTGTGTTAAGAGTAGCGTGCCTTTCTAAAATAAACAGAGAATTAGGAAAGT
The DNA here is from genome assembly GCF_030506205.2 of Paramisgurnus dabryanus. Classification (NCBI taxonomy): domain Eukaryota; kingdom Metazoa; phylum Chordata; class Actinopteri; order Cypriniformes; family Cobitidae; genus Paramisgurnus; species Paramisgurnus dabryanus. The sequence continues at coordinate 53,535,255 of NC_133338.1, forward strand.
CCAGCTTGTTGTTGTTTTGATCTAGATAAGAGAGATTGTGGCATTCCAGCAACTACTTTGTTTGCATCTTACCGCTTGGGCATTTACCACACGCCACACTCTCGAGGGACGCATACAGCAACCACCGGGAAAGTTATAAATTTGATGACGTCTTCTGTATGTTTTTTTTTTACCAGGGATAATCTGGCACTGAGAGTCCTGCCTAGGAAATCCCCACAACTGCCATACACATAAAAACGAAACTTTGACTGTGAACAGTATTAATGGTTTTAATGAAAACCATCTTGTTTGTACCCTGCCGTAGATTAACTGCACATTCTGTGGCCTGGAAATCTGAGGAAGGCCAAACCAGTTGTAAACAATCAGAGGCTTCGGAGCGGAGGAGAGCTTTAGGAAAATGTAGTTCACCTCTGCAAATGTTAGCCAGGGTATATTTAGGTCATATTTACAGTTATAATCACACTTTCCTTTGTTATTTAGAGTTTAAAATTGCAGAGTGAAGACTGAAATGTTGCTCATTGACCTGGTTACCTTTTGACTTCTCTTCGCAGGTGTAAAATAGTGTCTGTCATTGAGTCTTAATCCAGACAGCACACCAACAGACTTTGCTCAGACTGTCTGATTTGTTTAGCACACAAGTCATTATAAATGCCTCAGAAATGTTTGTGTAGACTTAGGGGGCGTGTACACCAAAGCGCTCAAACGCGTCTGAAAACAGCAGGCGGACACCGACTGTAGGTGCTTGCCAGCTTTTTTTCAGCTGAGCGCTTTGGTTGCTATAATACTTCTGCTTTGTTTATCAGTCATTGAACGATGTCCCAGTTGGTTGTTTTGATATTTGTCCCGCCCCTCCTCCATTGTGATTCAATTCAGATTTGTACACGTTTGTTGATATTTTAATCGCAATAGTATTTTGTAATTTGATTTTGCCTGTTTAGTAGGGGTGGCACAGTTCACAAAACCCTCGGTTCGGTTCGTATCACGGTTCTATGGTCACGGTTCTCGGTTCAGTACGGTTCTTGTTGTTATTTTTTCTTTACATTTTTAACACTCCAGAAATGTATTATCTAATTAATGTATTAATTATCCATAATTTAGGATACAGTATTAAAGAAAAGTTATATCATGTAATCATGCACAAACTGAATTTGACTTTAAGCACATTATTGGGACCATCTCTGAGGAAAGCCCGATGAGATTTTGATAGAGCAAGAGGGAAGACATTGATGATTTCAACATGCTTTTCATTTATTTGGCAAAAAAGAGAATGTGTATTGCCATCTACATGAACTTTATGTGCATTTTTAGCACACAAAGATAACTTGCATTTATTAAAATGCCAACTTCAGTGTAGCTCTTAGGTTTATCACTGAGAGGCTGCTTTAATACTGAGAGTTCATGTGGACAAGAGAGAAACATAACATTTACACCTGTAATATTTAAATCCGTCTCTTTTGTCCACTTTTGACCACTTCTGTCCTGTTTACTTTGAGGGGCAATTTCTGAAATAAGATCGCGCAACTTTCACACGCTAGCAAAATGAAACTATGCGGAAATCAGCCGCTTTCGCTTTATCAATGAAAGGCTAAAAATAGCGCTGAATACGAAAAGACGTAAAACATTGTGTTAAGTACCTCAGATAAATGGTCGGAGAGAAGGCGATCTCCTGTGGCTGTTCGTGCACATTCAACCCATAGACTGCAGTTCAATCTATTGTTTTATAAGAATATGTTTCCACACACCAAACTTATACGATGCTGGCGCATCCTCCAACTGCGGGCAGACTTCCTTTTCTCTCCCACTTGCCATTTCTACACGTAACATAACCTGCAGTACTTATACTCCAAACCAGTCACCTCTTCTTTCACGCGAAAGGGAAACACGCTATCTGAGGTCACATACAGGGCATGAGACTACATTGCGCATGCCATGAACCGTTGAACCGTGCGGTACACACGCGCTCCGAACCGAGACAAGCGAATTTTTCGGATTTTTTTCATGGACCGTGCCACCCCTACTGTTTAGGCACAAATGTAGCATGTTTTACTGCCTTCGCTTTCATGGCAGGAAAAGCAATCATTCATTAATCTGCTTCATGCGATGTTGAACGTGTAAAGTGATGCACACGCCTCTCTGTTCATCTGTTCTTTTCACAAATACACATATTTTAAGTCGTATGCCATCTTGTACGTTCATGATTAGATATTAACATGTGCATGAAAACAAAACCGAATCATAGATTTTTTTTCCACCGAACCGAACCCTAAGCTTGCGCTACGCTGGTCGACGTCACGCGGCCGTTGATTCAGACATCAGGTGCTGACGTGGAGATAAGTGTTTTTTTTTTGGTGAGCGTTTCACATTTCGTGGACCCACTTGGAAAAACGAACGCATCGCACCGCATCGCTTTCATTGTGCTTTGCAGTCGGGCTATCAAAATGCATCCCGCCCTGCCCGTCGGGCTATCTTGACTTATAGGGAGGAAAAAATATATTTAAATGCTTATGTATCATCTCACAGATTTGGATGGGTAATTGTGGTGCATGAAATTCAGGCATTGGGTATTTAAATTGCGTTTGAGCGCGCGCTCGAGTTTTACTTTCACTTTCGCGATCGGGCGAAGCCGCAGTACGGGAAGCAATCCGTACTGATTTGTCATGGATTTTTGTGCAAATCCTCCAACTTCGTCCTCTCAGTCATTAATATCCTCACGTAAGAAAATTAAATCTCTCGCAGCAAGCTTTAAAGTGATTTAGATTGTACCGGCAGTGAAGAGAGAGAATCACTCTTAAAGCGACAGTAGCGCCTGTTTTTCTGATCTAAAAACTGATCCAATCTCTAACTGGATGATCCAAACTGTGAGTTTTGTGACCCACTGAACCACTTTTAAATGGTGGGTATATCTGGTGTGGGGATGAGCAGGAACAGTTGGTTTACATGGAAATCCATGTTATTTGTTTGTTAAAAAACCAACAGCATCAAAACAACAACAAGAATAGCAGATTAAACATTGTGGGTAGAGGCCCTATTGGCTTTGTATTGGCAAAATTTCAGGCTACCAAAAACTGAAGAGTGCCTGCCCAAAGGGCTACCAGGGATTTTGAAATTTTGCAAGCCCTGTAATGGAATAAGGATGCGAGTAGGATTCGGTTTCGGATTCGGCCAAATCTTAAACAGTGGATTCGGTATTCGTCCGAACCCAAAAAATCTGGATTCGGTGCATCCCTAATGACAAAGTCTAACCCAACCTCTAAAAATAATAAGTTAGTAGATTTACTTCTTAAATTTGATAGTTTGTACGTGTCAAGGGAGTCGCTTGATTCGTGTGAGTTTGTTGTGTTTGGAACGATTAGATAGTTTGCTATTGTCGTGCATTGTACGATGTCCAGTTTTATCTTTTAATCATTTACAAAGTCAACAAGTGTGTGATGCCTGGTGTTTAAAAATCTGTTCAGATTTATAAGTCACTCAGTGTATTCAAAGCATTGTAGTGGTGTGGGTGGATGTTTACTAAGCCATATCTAGGGACCAGAATATCATGGAGACATTGTTTTCATCTGACATTAAAATGTTTGGTTTGGAACTTGGATGTAATTCAATAATGATTGTTTAAACTGGTTTAATCTCTAATGGCTGTGTTGTGCTGAATTTTCCACACTAATGCACGCTGATATGAGAGGGTGATGAGACCTTCTGCATGCTTTCCCAGAACTATATGTGGGTGAGATTTGATCCGGAAAGAAGAAGAAGAACTCTCAGGGGTGAGTCTGTCACGTGCCCCTCGATGATCAGGTCAGAACTCCAGTCATACTTATGCCAGTTACATCCGAAACCGCATACTGTGACGTACTGAATTAGATGAGAAACCTACTCATTGACCATTAAAACAGTACGTTCTGTATAATATGAATATGGGTAGTGTGAATGAAATTCAGACGTACACTACTATATCATATTATAACAACAGGTGAGCACTTAACTTGAATGCTGTTAAACAAGCGCAATGTTACTACAAGGCACAATTGTATTTACATTTGAAAAGTTTACTTTCCAACATTTTTAAATATGTTGACGTCGCTACTTTTTCTTCTTTGTTGGGTGACTCCTCTCCCGGGGGCTCACAGGATAAACAAGCGCAATGTTAACACAAGGCACAACTGTTTTCCTTATGTATGTACATTTGAAAAGTACGTGCTTTCCAACATTTTTAAATATATTTACGCCTATTTTTTTCTTCTTTGTTGGGTGACTCGTCTCCCGGGGGCTCACAGGATATTGAGCAAGCGCAATATTAAACAAGCGCAATGTTTCCACAAGGAACAACTGTTTTCCTTACGTATTTACATTTGAAAAGTTAGTGCTTTGCAACTTTTTTAAATACGTTGACGCCTGTCCTTTTTCTTCTATGTTGGGTTACTTCTCTCCCCGGGGCTCACACGATAGAGTAAAGTGTATACACCTACTGTAACAAATCATTTTAATTTGGATATACTACTCGCCTTTGCTTGCTGCTATAGTAGAGAAGTAGGCAGTTTTGAATGCAGCGAATAACTTTTCATTTCAACATTTACTTTCTTCACCAATGTGATCCTCTTGGAAAGAAGCAGTCAAATATTAGGCTAATCTCATTGGATTGATTATCATTTAATTTCAATAACTCTTAGCTGCTTTGGATACATTTTGGATACATACAACATGTAATTGTTTACATGATGCAAGATTTTATACTGTACAATAAAATAAATCTAATAAAATATCTAAACGTGTAATACACTGTAAAATTGTTGCTACCTTAAAGGGACACTCCACTTTAAAAAAAAAAAAATTTTCATTTTCCAGTTCCCCTAGAGTTAAACATTTGATTTTTACCATTTTGGAATCCATTCAGCCGATCTCTGAGTCTAGCGATACCACTTTTAGCATAGCTTAGCATAATCCATTGAATCTGATTAGAACATTAGCATCGCGCTAAAAATAACCAAAGAGTTTCAATATTTTTCCTATTTAAAACTTGTCTCTTTTGTAGTTACATTGTGTACTAAGACAGACGGAAATTAGCAGGGGACTATTTTCAGGCGATGCGTAATATCATTGTGCCTCCTGCAGCCATGTTACGGCAGCAAAGTTCTTGATTATTACGCCAAAATGAAAGTATAGTTCTAGCCATATCTGCGTAGAAAATCACAACTTTTAATTTTCTGTCAGTCTTAGTACACGGTGTAACTACAGAAGAGTCAAGTTTTAAAAAGGAAAAATATTGAAACTCTTTGGTTATTTTTGAGCTCGATGCTAAGGGTCTAATCAGATTCAATGGATTATGCTAAGCTATGCTAAAAGGGCTAGCGCCGGACCTGAAGATCAGCTGAATGATATCCAAAACGGTAAAAATCAAGTGTTTAACTCTAGGGGAGCTGGAAAATGGGTCTATTTTTTATAAAAGTGGAGTGTCCCTTTAAATTAAAGAAATAATATGATTCGATTTCATGTTTTCCATTTTCTTTAGTGTGTAAAAAGATGTCCGTGCATATAGAAGATCTGTAAAGTTGCATATATTAAAGTTTCAAACCCAAAGAGATTTTCTTTTTTAAAAGTGACGTCATCCATGCCTTCCTAAAATCCTTCGTTCAAATACACCCCCACAGTTGGACGTCTGTGGGTTAGATATGTAAGGATTTTATTTATTTGTTGTTGGTATTTGTGCTGTGAATATTCATTTGGCTGCTTTTGGACTAGTTTGGAAAGGCCATTGGATTGGTTTTGTTACGTGGATCTGGCAACCCTGCTTTTCACACTTGCCTTGGGAGCTGATCCTCTAAATATGGTAAAGAGCGCGTTTCCGTTTACACGCTTGAGGTATTCAACCAATCACAACGCACTGGATAGCTGAACAATTTGAGCACACCGCACTTTCTCCTCGTATTTCAGAAAGTCAACAATACCCTATGGTATGTTGAAAATACACAAAATAACATCATATGGGACCTTCAAATAAAAGTAATTTTGACTATTTTAAAGTTTGGTGGGTAATGAGTTGCTATAACTTATAAAAAGAAGATGAAATTGTGTAACATAAGTTGATAAGGTAATGTAAAAATATAAACTCTTAAGAAAGATGTGTTAATTTTTATTCATTTTTTTTTTGTATTTTGCTATTTAACACATTAATATAAATTAACAATAAAAGGGATAAAAATAACACAAAATAATAACTTCAATAATAACACAGAGATTTGTGTTGTTTTTAAGACATCTGTTTTTAGAGTGTGTGCCGATATGACTTACTGATGAAATAATTTATACGATATACTAAATATTATTATATTATTATATTTATATATATATATATATATATATATATATATATATTTCACCTTAATGGCATATAACATTTAGTAACTTCTTTGCTTGAAACTAAAAAAATGTGTACATTTGTATAAAAAGCAGGTAATTAGTATTACTGAGTAAATGTTTTACATTAAAGGATGTTTATTGTAGATTTGGATTTACAGTTTATTTATTTTGCTAAGTCTTATAAAGATCGATTGCCAAAGGGAAAGTAGGGATCATATTTTTCACATGATTTTATTACACACCGCTTCTGTCTTCTGTTTGGAAACACTTTCTTTCTTATTGCATTTGACTGCTGAAAAGCGTAATGTGTAACTTAATGTGTAACCCATTCACATATAAACTGGTGGTATAAACATAATTTACCGGATGCTTCAAATTGATCACCTGGTTGAAACGGATCATCTGTGATGTGTGTGATGTACATCAGACAACAGTCTGGACTCGTCTGAGAATGAGACTAGATTTTATTTAAATTCAATTTGTATTGCGTTGGGAGCACAAGGTTATGGGTTTGATTTCCAACACACATACCGATAAGTTTCAATGGAAGTGTCACTGTGTAAAAGCGTATGTCATATTCGCAAATAGCATGTGTAACTGCTGGATAAAATTCAAAATTGGATAAAAATACCCCACTGCTGATGTGTGAAGCCTGTTGCTTGACTTTTTATGAAGGATGTTATTCTTTTGACAGATGTGCTTACTAACCCTGAACTTTTGGGGCGATGTATGCGGTCATTTCAGGTGCGCCAGAGCCCCAGTTCTTGTTAAAACAACACATGTAAAAACACACAGACACCAACAGAATGATTTTTGTGGAAAATCTCACAGCTGCCCACAGGTTTCACTCTCATTACAAAGAATGTCACTGGAACAAACTGGAATAACAAATAAAGCTTTGCTGAGACATTTTAACCCCATTCAAACAGCACTTCCCGTAAATACGTCCCGTAAATGTTCTGGAATCGCTCCCATAAAGAGGACCTAGTAACATTGCTGTAAAATATTCACGGAAAGCATTCTGTGTGAACAAGACACAGAAACATTGTAAGTGGCGTGCCTTTAAACACAGACATCAACATTCACGACGAAGTGTAGGCAAACTGGACTGAAGCAGAGATCAGGGAGCTCGTCACTATCCGCACTAAAGCTGAGATCATTCACCAGCATGACAGAACAGTGCATCACACGCTCCTTATGATCTTGTCATAAACAAAAATGCACGCTGTGATTGGATAATATTAGCAAACTTCAGACGCTGTGGAAAAAACCTAACAAGTGCAGGACTTATGTTATGTGTCTTAATGGGATCTTTAAGGTATGTTTGTGAATGCACGCACAGATTCCGTAAAATCATTGTCAGTGTGAATAAACCAAAAATCAAATGATCCCAAAAAATCCCAGAGGCATTTAATGTGTATTTTCCATAATCTCTGTGTGAAAAGGGCTTTTGATGCTTCCAGAGCAGAATTTCACTGCTGTGACCCGATCAGACATACTGGAAACTGACGGGCAGGTTGTATTATACAGAACTGCTTGATTCACACATGTTAGGGCGCACTCACATTATCCAAACCAAACCATGCCCCAGCACGATTGTCCCCCCTCCCTACTCCCCCAGAAGCACGCACTGTACTTTTATCGATTCCAAGCCTGGGCGTGCTTTTGTTATTAGAATGTGATTGTTTTGAACAAAGCAGGAAGTAAAGTTTTCTCTTAACACTGTAACCCATCGTATTGTGAAGTCTGTGTTTTTTTATTCAGAGTGGTTTGCTGTGCAATGACACACAGCCCTCTCACATGCCTATTATATTGCTTAGTTGGTCTGTCACATGTGCAGTTCGGACATTCACGTAACTCTGCTGCGCGCATCAGAAGGCCTTGTGGTGCGATTGCGCTCATACTACAGCTTTTCGCGCCTGAGCCCAAGTGATCTGCGCTCCAGCCCACCTCTGCAAGCCGGCCAGGGCGTGATTAACCGCGGTAAAAAGCGATCACACTACAGAAACGAACCAGGGCTGGGTTTCCCGATAACGAATAAACTTAGCACTTAAGAGCGCTTTCTACGAGCTACTTAACGAACATTCGTTGTTCATTTACGTGCGTTTCCCAAAGATGCACGCGAAACGATCGCTCGCAGCTGGGTTTTAAGTGCTACTTACGAGTCGCTATCCGTTTGTCAAGTGCTGAAATGTCACAAATAGAATGACTCGAATTTGTAGCAGAAGCTTGTTTAGGCTAATGATCTTTAGCCGATGTGCACTAATATTTTTATAATATTTTTTATTATTGTTCAATGACCTTTTAAATGATTTAAAATTGTTCATAATGAAACATTCTTTTCCGTATTTAGTTAGGACTCGTCCCACTGCAAAATGCCTTCTGCATTTTATCTTATAGTTTAGATTATTATTATTATTTGTTTTTTATTATCTATGTTTATTTATTATTAGGGATTATTGCATTGTACCGTAAATATTTATTTGGTTTCTTTAATCAAATGCCATACCCTCCAAAACATTTTTTTTTTACCGTAGCCTAGATAAATTATAGCAGCAATTGGTAGGAACCATTTATCCATTTGCTAGCACCAACTTTTACCAAAATTGTACCAAATACCTTTTCCTTCTTTATTTATTTATGTTTAGTCATTTAAATTTTATTTCTCATTTGAATTTTAAATATATTATATAAAAGTAATTTAAACAAATAAACAAAGAAAACCCCAATATATAAATATACATTAAAAACATTATTATCGTTATTGCAGGAGTGCAATTTGCTGGTTGTCCTGCAGGTGACCTTGTAATTCTGTTGTCTTACGATGCACTTATGAATGAACGATTACTCCAGAGCACTCGTAGATCTACGATGATTTTCGAGTGCTACTTAAGCTACGAAGCTTTTGGGAAACGGCCCGTAATTCTAAGATGATTCGTACGATCGTTTTTACGATCTACTTAGCGTTACGATGCTTTTGGGAAACCCGGCCCAGGCTTTGGGGGTCAAACGGGCCCAAGCGCGGTTTGGTTTGGATAATGTGAGTGCGCCCTTAACCTGCTGTCGGTCTTATAAAACCTTCATTTTACGGCGTACATTATGCAGCAGTACATTTTCGTGAGTGTCTATACAGTATGTACGACCACAGACCTCATAACAGGGCACAGCTGGTGCTCATATGAGGTTGTATTTGTTGACTTTGCAACTTTCTGTTGGTTGTAGTGCCTGTTAAGACAAACATCACTATGTTTGTCAAAAGTCCTCGGTCTTCGGTACAAAGTCAGTTAAAAAAAGAAAGTCATCGTTACCAGGTTTACTTAAGTATTGACTACTGAAATTTTAGCAAACTATAGCTATAGCTTGGTGCATAACTTATCCCTGTACATGTTTGCTACAAATATAAATGATACTTTGTGTACTTGCCGGTTGCATTTCTAAGTGATGTGACTTATTTTTACCTGTTGCATGAGAAAAGTTGTCTATTAGACTTTTATTGAAGGTGGGACCTAAACCAGAATATCACAGGTCAGATGCTTTAGCCAGCAAACGACAATCATGCACGTCATCTTGTATTTGAGGATTTTAATTCACTCAATTTGCTTATATGCCACACTCTAAAGGTGGTCACACACCGGCCGCGCAGCTCAATATCGCTCCACCGCGTCGAGTCGCGTCTAGGACAACTCGGAGGTATCGTAAACCAAAAGTTTAATCTGTAAACACTGCTGTAACCAACAGCAATTAAATAAATTTAAATATCTCTTAAATCAATTAGATTTGGTTGTTTTTGGTCCATGTGAGACCACTTGCTGATGTACTACAGTAAATTCACTTATAACAGATATACACTTTTAAAATGTTCAGAAAATGAAATATTGACCCATTGTAGAAAACGTTAGTGATGATTTAATACAGTCATGGTTTTAGGAGGTTCTGGGTGGTTGCTCAGTAGCCTCTTATCCATGTTGTACAAATAGGCCTGCACAATTAATCAAAAAACTATTGCAAGTGAAACAATTACATAATTGCCAAAAGCCTTAATTACAGCTGTGCATTTGTGACATTTCTGTGCATTTCAGCAGTATGTAAATACAGTGGTTTATCAGAGATTTTAAAATTCATAAGTTGACGTGTCCTTCTTTTGCCATTTTTTACTTACAACATAATAACATGAATAAACAACTTGAATAATGGACAATTATGAATTTTATCATCATCGTGCAGCCCTAATACATACAGTACGACCATTTTCTGTCATTCAGTGTAAGTGAGATCTGTCTTAATGTCCCTCATTGACCAGCTATAGTGTCTGCTAATCGAGTTTGGGTAAAATGCATTTGTAAGTTCACTGAGGGAGTCGCCGTTCTCTTTACTTCTCTGTGGATCAGACCAAAACCTTATTTTACCAGTGGTGCTCTGCATTCTCCTAATACCTGCTAATATAAATATTCACATGTGTCAACTTTGAGCTGAAAAGTTATTCCAGGAATCTTATGTTTGGGTCACAACTATATAAATATTGTAATGAAATGTTATAAGATGCAGCTGTTGTTGTGACATCCATTACTGATGCACACCTATAAAGTAAATGCACACTGTAAACATCAATCAAATTCTGCAGATGCCCGTATTCAGTAGACATTTTTTGCACTAGCTTTGCACTTTATTGTTTGCATAACAGTCAGGGAAAGGTATATGTACCTGTTTATCCTGTTCTTTGGATTTGCTGTTTTGTAGGTTGTAACGGATCGCAGTTGATCCACGATCCATACGGATCACGAATCACAGTTCGCCTTTTATGCGATTTGCGGAATTATACGCATAGGGAATTATAAATGGGGAAAGTTTATCATTTGCACGTGTTTCAAAGGCTTGCAGATGTTAAAGGAACAGTATGTAAGAAATGTATATCAATTAATCATAAAATGGCCCTGACATGTCACTAGACATTAAGGAATCATTTTCATTTCAAATTCTTATATCACTAACAACAGTGGTCTGGCCAGGATATTGTCATTTAAAAAGTGGAGTTGCAGCCCTCAACTGATGTTTATGTTGTCATGTTGTGTATTGACCACCAGTTGTGTGATTGCAGTACCAGTTTTAGCCACAAGTTTTGTGATTGCAGTACCAGTTTTGGCCACAATCCTACATACTCTTCCTTTAACACTCAAGTGATTTTAAACAATTTAACCACAAAAAGGCACTAAAGTAGGGCCCTATAAAATCCGTTTTATTTTTTCCCAAATTCCGTTTTCTGAGTTTTAATTTTTGCAAATTCCGTTTTCTGAGTTTTAATTTTTGCAAATTCCGTTTTATCCGTTTTAATTTTTGGCAATTATATTTTTTACCCTTTACTGTTATTTTAGTCATAAAAAGAGTGTACCTTTAATGTTAATGATTAAAATGTAAATGATTTTGGGAAAAACTCAGCTCGCTTGAAATGCATAAAACTGAACAAATACATGAGGATTTGTGTTCGCACTTCGGACAGATGCGTGAGCGCGTGCACGTGTGAGAGGTGCAGTGAGACAGACATGGATGAGAGAGTGCATTTATCTTTGCGCTCACCGTGAACAGAGTGTTGACAAAACTTACAAAATAACAGTTCTCTGCTCACATAAAAGTAATGTGGAAACTGCTCGGAACTAAGTGCTTAGCGTCAAATTTCTTAATTTTTTTCGCTGACGAAAGCAGAGTCGTGGAGAGACGCTTCGCCATGGTTTCAGTGTTTGGAGGGGGTCTGAAATGACGGGAGGGGGTGTGTCGCCCAGATTTACTTCCCCCGGTCTGCATTTCCCCAGACATGCGTCTCCCACACAAAAACATAATTTTATTCAAAATATGTAAAATTCCGCGGAATTCCGCGTTAATACTAGATTCTGTGTTAATTAGCCAATTCCGCGATTCCGTCCGCAATTCCGTGATCGCAGAAATTATAGGGCCCTACTAAAGTGAGCAGTTTTCTGTACGCATAGACGCACCTGCGGTTGAATGTGTCCGGTCCAACTCCAATCATAAGTTATCTAGATCAGAACTCTTGATGTGTAAACTTTAGAGAGAGTTGTGCTACTGTGTCTCTTATTGTAGTTCATTAAAATACATTTGGCAAACAGAGGAATGAAAAGCATTGTAATTTTCACTTTATGTGTAGTTTATTTTGCATCTCCTACTTGAAGCACCGTTGGATTTCGCCCTCCGTCTCTTTAAGTGCACTCAAAAGTTACACGGAGAGACGCATTTTAAAAAGCAAGCAAACATAAAATCTTTCTGTTCTTAACAGGACACATACAAAAAAAATTATCTGTTACGCCCCAACTGTTTTGTAATTTTTAATGCAATCCGGCTCAAATTCCCCTAAATGCTTCACCTAAGCATTTATTTAAGCCGGGAGTTTATGCATTAAGGGGCTGTTTCCCAGACAAGGCTTATCCTAAAATGCATTTTTGAGCTGCTTAAAACACCTTGTACTGACATATTTTAAAATATATCAGTGCTATTGTTTTGTCTTAAGATGCACACCATTATTGTGTTTTTTGTAAAAACTACTTAAATGTCCTAATATAACTAAGGCCTAGTCCAGGATTTATCTAAACCCTGTCCAGGAAACCCCTTTAAATGGCTAGATAATTAATGGTTTTATAATTTCAAGCATTATCATCAGAAGAAATGTCAGGCACTTATGGCCAGCTCCGCTCAGTGTGTTATTACAGAAGCATGTTAACCATGTGATATAATAAAAATTGCTGTAAATATGTCCATGCAGCTCCCGGAGCGATGCTTCCCCCGCTGCCCAGCTCACTTCTGCCATTACTGTAACTGTAGACCAGTGAGAAAAACTATTTTACTGTATGCCAAAAGAGAAGACGGCCATAGATGTTAGTATTAATAATAGCTTACAACATGACTCAACTTAAGTTAACTGAAATCATAAATTAAATGCAACCAAATACCTCCCACTTTTTGGTTTACTTAAAATAAATCAGTAGAAAACAAGCCAGTGTCAGCACTGTATTAAAGGATTAGTCAATTTCTTAAAAAAAAAAAACCCAGATAATTTACTCACCACCAAGTCATTCAAAATGTTGATGTCTTTCTTTGTTCAGTCGAGAAGAAATTATGTTTTTTGAGGAAAACATTCCAGGATCTTTCTCATTTTAATGGACTTTAATGGACCCCAACACTTAACACTAAAGTATTCTAAACGATCCCAAAGGAGGCATAAGGGTATTATCTTGCGAAACGATTGTAATATTTGACAAGAAAGAAAAAAATGCACTTTTAAAACACAACTTCTCGTCTTGCTCCGGTCCTCTGATGTGTCAACGCGACCTCACATAATTGCGTAGTGACGTAGAAAGATCAAGTGTTACATATATGAAACGCACATTTGCGGGCACAAAGACATTAATTAGTATCATTCGACATAAAACAACGTCGGAACGGTCTTCTTACACTGGGGCATATTTTCGCATATGTCGTCCGTGACCTCTTGACGTGATGACGTATTGCGTGAGGTCGCGTTGGCGCGTCAGAGGACCGGAGGAAGACGAGAAGTTGTGGTTTAAAAGTGCATATTTTATATTTTTCTTGTCAAAAATGACAATCGTTTCGCTAGATAAGACCCTTATGCCTCTTTTGGGATCGTTTAGAGTCCTTTGAAACTTTAATGAAAAAAAACTGTTAAGTGTTGAGTTAAGTGTTAAGTGTTGGGTTCCATTTAAATCCATTAAAATTAAAAAAGCCCTGGAATGTTTTCCTCAAAAGTCATAATTTCTTCTCGACTGAACAAAGAAAGATATCAACATTATGGATGAGATGGTGGTGAGTAAATTATCTGGATTTTTTTAAAAGAAAATGGACTAATCCTTTAATGCCAAAAGCCATAAATACAGAATACTTAAACTCAATATTTGTTAGTGCGATATGCTTTTGTGAGTAATGTTTTCTGTATATCTTGCATAGTATAACTTTCATAGTTATCACCTATGTATAGTGTCCCAAATCCAACACTTTAGTTGAGATCTCGTTGATCAGTTAAGATTTTGTTTGTTAAAGTTCATCATAATTGAAGCCAACCTTCTTTTCATCATTTTTAGTTTTATCATTGTTTTTCATCTGTGTTTTACAGGACACACTGGACGTTATATCAAAGCTCTGTTCTGCACCAGCCTGATCTTTATCTTAGGGCACATCTCTCTTCAGATATGTCTGTATACCGTCCCTGGCCTCGATGATGCACTTGGACACAACTGTAAGTACATCTTGCTTGCCAGTACACTACGTCAGCAAAAACAACAAATATACATTATTAAAAAATTAAATATTGCTTAAAATATCAACAAAAAAAATACTGTGGTTTGTTCACACCAAAAGCGAACTGAATATTTGCGTAGCGTTACTCGCTCTAGATTACTTCTCGCGGGATTAATTGTTTTCGCATCACTCACGCAAATGAAACCATGCTCTTTTCCATTTTCTGATAAAACCGGACATGTCAATAAGCTCTTCACTGATTGGCTTGCATAACGAGTCATGCAAATTTTGCATTTTTAAAAGTGCAAAAGAAGTGACCGCGGCAATCGTGTCACCAAATTTGCACTAATTGCATTGCCCAACGAGAATTCACATCTATTCGTGTCTTTGAATTGACTTTGTTTGTAATCTACTTGCGCAAAAAAATTAATTCGCTTTTTGTGTGCACACACCATTAGACTACATTGCATTATTTTTGAATGTTTAGTGAATGTAATGATGCACTTGGACACAACTGTAAGTACGTCTTACTTGCCAGTACACTACGTCAGCAAAAACAAGAAGTATACTTTATTTAAAAGTGAAATATTGCTTTAAATATCAACAAATAAAATACTCTAATGGTGTGTGCACACCAAAAGCGAACTAAGTATTCGCATTGTGATATTCGCTTTAGATTTCTTGCAGGATTGTTTTTTCACTCACACAAATGAAAACCATGCTCTTCTCCATTTACTGTACCGGACATATCAAACTGGACGTGTCAATAAGCTCTTTACTGATTGGCTTGCATACTGAGTCATGTAATGAAAATATTTTCAACTTGCACAAGACATGAACGTGGCAATCTCGTTGCCCAATTTGTTCCATTCGCATCGCCTGACACAAATTTACATCTATTGACTTTGTTTGTAAACCCACACCCCTAGGATTCTTTGCATTTTTTTATTAAATAAATGTTTACTCGGTTTTTTAAATAAAGAACAAGATGTAAATGTTTACAGTTTTGTAAGATTATTATATTTAGCCTGATGCTGAAAAAGTGCATTCACACTAGGCTTTGGATGTTTAAAACTACTATAACTTTATTTTCTGAGATAAACATTTGCATTGAGATGCATTGAGTCTGCATGGGTGTAATAAGTGATTTAAAATGCAACAAATTAACAAACTTTGTTTATCCAAAAACATTTCATACACTTTGAAGTCATGTAAGCCGAGTAGAGTTTCTTCACTTTCATGACATGATACCTAAGCAGTTTAAAAAGCCACAGTAATCAGACTCACTTTATGTTTGTGGTCTGGACGTCGACTTTGCTTCCCTTAAAAGAGGAAAGTGGCAGATTCACACACCTACTGGAAGTCTCTAGTCTGACTTTAAACCCACACAGGGCTCGCAGCCTTTGGCCGACTCTACGGCCACTGAGTTTAGTGGCTCGTGGAAATGTTTCGAGTAACTTTGTAAGGGTTTTTGTGGTCAACGCTTTTATGACCTTCTAGACAGCGTCCAGCACTTTGGCTCACTTTACCATCAAGATACAATTTCTCTCTCTCTCTCTCTCTCTCTCTCTCTCTCTGTAGGCAGCACATGGGAGACTCTATCAAGACATATCGGTGTGTCCAGGTATGTAGAGAATGTATGAGGAGTCTGTTTATGATAAGTGTCATGTTGACCCCTTTGAAAAATAGCAGGTTACCCTGTTGGGGCCATGGGTCAAGTGGTCATGTATTTTAATAATACAGCACAAATTTTGTCTTATTAACTTTTTCTTTAGATGTGTTGCATAAACAATTTCCCCTAAATGGAACATGATATGAAATCATAACAACCATTAAAATAACACTATTATTTAGAAAAGTCCATAATCTTATTTTATTTTCTTAGTTTTTACAAAAAATGTCTTGTTTTGACCTTACTTTTAAGTTTGATGCATTTTTTTATTTAATTTAATTAATGCATGTCAGGTTTGAATAAGAAGTGATTTAAGGTTTGGGGTTGTGTACAGATCTTTAGACCTCTACACTGCAAAAAATGACTTTCTTACTTAGTATTTTTGTTTTGTTTTAAGTACAAATATAAAAAAAAAAACTTAATTCAAGATGCATTTTCTTGATGAGCAAAATAACCTAATAAGTTTAGTTTTAGACAAAAATATCTAATTTAAGTGAATTTGTGCATAAATAATCTGCCAATTAAATTTTTAAACTAATTTCTTAAAGCTCTACTGTGTAGGATCTACTCCCATCTAGCGGTGAAAGTCTATATGACAAGCAACTGAATATTACTTTCTAGCCCCCCCCCCCATTCGGGAACGCGTTTTAACTCGTACGGTTGCCCGGCCGTGTCATGCCAAGGTTAACATGGCTTCCAGTAGCTACAAAGCAAAAGCAATGAAAAAAAAAATGAACAATTTGCAATGTCCTTTGCCTGTGATCCATCAAAGCACACAGATTTATGTTTAACATGAAAAAAGTCTGATTGTCATGATATGTCCGCTTAAAATCACATACAAAAAGCAACCATGACGGGTTTAAATGGACGCGAACTAATATTATGTCAAAGTACAATGCTTATGTTTTAAGTAAACGTTACATGTCCGTGTATATGTAAGAGCTTTCTCTCATATTGGTGAAAAAAGATCGCGCAACTTTCACACGCTTGTAAAATGAAACGAAAGACGCGCAGATCAGACGCTTTTATCAATGAAAGGCTAAAAATAGCGCTGTCACCGTGTGTTTGTGCTAGAGGTCAGAAAAGATGAAAAACATTTATCTCAGTACCTCAGATTACATAAATGGGCGGAGAGACGGCGTGTGGCTGTTCAAACACATTAAACCACATGCATGTTTACACTAACAAATGTTATGCATAATCATGCTAAAGTTAGCCAAGGAACTATAAAACTTCAAGTTTACAACATGGACTGTAAAGATGTAAACGAATATGCTGAATTACCTGTGGAGAATATAGAAAGTGCAACTTCTGTCTCCCTTGAGTCCCATCTTGGAAAACTAACTCCAATATTGACTTTGGTCTTGATGTTTTTCCTGTCGCGTTGTCGTTTAAAATCCCCGTTTCGCTTCCTTGGCGATTTGTTTTAATGTCCTCGAGAATATGTCTTCAACAGGCTTTCAAATCAAAGCATTAGATCGCAGGTTCATCACGGTTTGCAGCTGTCGCAGCCGAAGGATTCAGCTACGCAGGTCACAGGCTGGATACGTCATCAAGCCTGGTTTATTTAAATCAACTGAGCATTACATTCGCAAGTCATAAGCATATTACATCAATTTACCATTAACTAAGAATAATTATCAGCTTTAAAATTGTTAATATTCTGAAATAAGACTGTCTTGATGACGTATACCGCCTACACATGCAACCTCCGGAGGCTTCAGCTAGCAGTGAGTGTAGTCTGAAAGCGCGAAAGGCGGAGCTTGAATTTCAGGAATGTCCCTCGTCGGCGAATGTATTTCAAAGATGGAGGCACAACATGGATTCAGCCAGAGAGCGCTTCGACAGTATGCATTTTAAAAAGCAGATTCTACACTTACGAGAATACTTTGATTAGTGGGGTGGAAGTAATTACACATGAATGAGCACATACTTTTGAAAGAAAACATGGGTTTTTGCTAAGAATTAACTCAAAAAAGTACACAGTGGAGCTTTAATTTCTAAATTTTAAATTTCTTACCCTATTGGCAGATTTTTTTGCTTGTTTTAAGCACAAATTCAATTAAATTTGATATTTTTTGTCTAAAAACTAGAATTATTGTCTTAGGTCATTTTGCTCATTAAAAATGCACATTGATTCAAGATTTTTTTTAAATTTCAGGGTTCCCAACGGTCCTTGAAATCCTTGAAAGTTTGTGAATCTGGGGTAAAAAATTCATACAAAATATACATACATAGACACAGGTCATAGAAAGTGCTCAAATCTATTTTATTCAAGAAGTTTTCTGGAAAAAATCCATATTATTCCCTGTGTAGTGTAGAATTATATCATAAAAATTTGAGCACACGTGCTAAACTATTCGCTTTAATATTTTTATATCTTCTTTATGCGAATGTTGATTCATACCAAAATGCTTTTTTTGCATAGTAGTTGTGTTTGACACATGAAAACGTCTCGGGTTACGTATGTAACTGTTGTTTCCTGAGAAAGGAACGAGACGCTGTGTCTCCCTTGCTATACTTCATGCGTCCCTGTAACGCCGTCTTTGGCAATATTTCAGATAGCGATATACTTCCTGGCTCCCGCGTCACCCTGTCTTTGTCGTTAAGCCTCACCATTGGTTGAATTTGATATACACATTCAGACGCACTTACCCCTGGAGGCGTCCCCAAAGTGTCACCGCAGTGACGCAGCGCGAGTTCCCTCGAAAGGGAACTGTAACAATGTATCTAAAAAGTTAATCTTGCTCTCACTTGAAATTTAGTCCTTGAATTTAAGGTTATTGGACCTGGAAAGTCCTTAAAAGGTCCTTGAATTTGAAGTTAACTAAGGTGTGGGAACCCTGAAACTGGTAATTAAGAAAGTCATTATATTGCAGTGTAATTCAGACTGTATTTACGTAGTAAACCCTACTATAGTATCTATGGAAAGTGCTTCTTGCTGTATGATTTATAAGATCAGATTGTTCAGGTGTAGTGTTGCGTTAACCCTGCAGGCTGCCCCTGGATGACCCGTGGGGTGTGGTGTGGCTCCTGACCCCAGATCTTGGTATCTTCCTGGTCTCATTGGTCACTTTGATACTGTGCTGTCGTCTTCTGAGAAAGAGAGATGAAGGGTCTGTACCTCAGATGTCTGCTCTTATGCAGGAGGTGAGCTAAACATCTTCCATTCACTTTGTATTTTTATATATGCACAAATGCACAAAATATAATATTTTTTTGTACCGGGATGCTGTTCATTCAACCATCGAAACACAGAAGATACATTGTTTTACAAAAAGAACTTTAGAAATCATGGATTGTTAAAATGAGAAGGGACATATGACCCAATAAAATCTGTTTTGTTATTAGCCAGTTGGCTAATATTAATTTCTAATGTTGTAAGCATGCTTACTTTTATTTAAAAACACTAATATAGTCCTTTAACTAAAAACTTAATTTCACCAGTGTGTTTTTTTAGTCAGAATTTTGATCTGGTCACTCTTAAGGTTCCTGCTATCTCTCTGATGGATTTGTTGTGTTTTTGAAACCTAAATATTGTCTGTATCACTTGCAAGGAGATCTCCCTGAACCGCAGGATTTGGGATCACAGTCACAGCATCCAAATGCAAACGCCACACTTAATATCAACTCCAGACCTTTAACATGCTTCATATGATTTAACAAATAGCCCATACCTGTATAAAACAGTTTTTAACTCAACTGTTACTTTTGGCTTTTCTTTTTTAAAAAGAGGGAGTACTTTTTAAACGGCCGTATTTCCTAAACCATTCCTTCAAATTGGATGTGAATACCCTCTAAGTAAAGCTGATAGTGTGCCTATATTCACTATATGTCTGTAACTGGAATTAACTTTGGTAAACAGCTAAAATAACACAAAACGTGCTTCTGTTTCAATATTTATGGAGGCGACTGTAAATATATTCTGCTCTGCGTTCAGCCTCAGGCCACCTTTGAGGAGTTAAGGGCGATTTATAGTCGTGCGTAGGTCCTACGGCGTAGGCTATCCGTAGCCTGTGCGTAACTCTGCGTAGCCTGACGCGCACCTCACAAAATTTCTAACAGCGCGTCGGCTCTACGCGGACCGTAAGCGCTGTGATTGGTCCACCAGAACCCCTCCCGTCAGGTAAAAAAACTGCGTCATAGGTATTTCCGTTTGAGACGGTGAAAACAAAGATGAGCCAAGTTGAGGAGTGATTTAACTCAAACTGAAACATAAGTCGCTGTTTATTTACTTCCATCATTGCTGGTCTTCTCAAATTATACACAACAAGTTGCTATTTTTTCTTCGTTTGTGGGTTAACTTGCTTAGCTTCTTCTTCTGTGACGACTTCTGCTGCTTCTGTGGTTACACGCGTGATTACTGCCAACCAGCGGTTTCGCGTGTGTTTGCACGTCGACGCGGACGGCGACCCACAAGTATAAATGAAAACCGACGCGGAACCTACGCCGTCGCTGCTACGCTGTAGGACCTACGCACGACTATAAATCGCCCATAAGGGGTCCCGTGGGAAATTAATGTTTGTTTAAAGTTCCCAGGCTGTTACAATAAGTGTCAAAGAACTAGATAAACTGGTTTTGACAAAGTTGGAAAGATTGGGAAAAAATCTTTTAAAGATACATTTGATCAAAAAATATTGCATGGTTTAATTCGGGTTAGAAACCGAATGTCACAGTTAGTCAAATTGACAAATAATTGGTGTTTCATGAACTTTTAATAATCATATGTAAGTATAATTGTTGTCTAAACTAACTAAAAATAAATAAATATAACTAGGTTTAACAAACATGCCTTACTTAAAACATTACTTGTGTGCTTTTTAAGGAAAAAACAAAGGGCCCTGATGTATTTTAAGGTATGTCAGTGCAAGTTGTTTTCAGTTTGGACAGCTCTTACATTTGTTTTAGTCTAGGACTAATCTAATCCCTGTTCGGGAAACCGCCCCAATATGTTTTTTTTATGTAAACCCCTAAGGGTCTTTTTGTAATATCTTGCTTGAAATGTGTACTTGCTTTGATGTATGTCAAATTCTCCTGTGCTGTTTTTTCAATTTACACCACACCTCTCCCCCCAAAGCTTTGTTTAAGCAGGAAAGAATGAGACAAATGAGACGCCCTCCAGCACAACTGCACGTTCTGCTTTTGGTTGTATTTTTTGTCACGTCATCACTTTTAAATGCACGGAAATGTACAGGCATGAATGGCCACTTTGTTGCACGATTTATTATTGTGGTAACGATTTTGAGAACTACCTGTCTGTGTGCATCACCAAAAATAAAGTGGTTAGTTGTTTTATATGTTGGTCAGGCAAACCCTTCCTGTCTCAATACATCAGACATTACTGTATGTTAAAAAAATACCTTCATTGAAGTTTTATATCCAGAAAGGCCTTTATGTGGATCGTGTGAGTCTCTGTAAAAGCAAAACGAATTAGATCTGTTTGGAATGTGCAGTTTCTCAACAGTTCACAGCAAGTACTGTTTATGCCCAAAAAATGTCAGTGTAATAGGGCTTAACAGCATTGAAAATGGAAATATGAGATCATGCTAAGCTGAATGAATGTATTTCTGGACTGAAACTATCATTATTAAAATAATGTGCTGACAATAGCCTGTAGCTTTGGAGACAAAGTCACATGACACCTAAGGTCTCAGTTTTGTTTTGAATCATATTATGATGGTGATTATGAATTGCACAATTTGACACAGAACCAAGATAAGTTTAAAAAACTCAATTTGCATGAACGCTTGGGGCTTTTTACTATTAGTATTGCTCATTTAGGGGGTTAGGGGTGTGAACAAACTCTTTAAGTGTAAACTTGGGTGTGCTACAAGTATAAATGATCCTTGAAGTCATTCAGATCAATGAGGAAATAGTTTTTATTTAGGGGATATATGATTTGATCTGTCATCTGTACTTTGGACAAAATAAGAATTTTTATAACTTTTAGGACTGCATCTCAATTCAAACACCCACACAATCCCATTCCTAAATTATAACGCTTCATCTGTCTAAAGCTTTGTTTATACTCGCGCTTTGGTCCGCAACGCAAGCCTCTGCGGATCGCGCACGCGTCTCACCAAACGGACGAGGCGTTTATAGTTGACGCGCTCGCTGTTGCAATATTTTTTAAACCACCAGGGAGCGACGCAAGCAATAAAGTCAAAACCAAACATAAAGAAGAGGATAGAAGAAGTCGTCCGCTGGAACAACCCTGGTGCTTTTAACGTCAGAGTTTGATATATAAATATGAGAACATGAATAAAACAACAATCTTTTAAATATGTCTTTATTAAACATTATCATTTCATTAACGTTTTTTACTAAACAAACAGTACAGATATCTTAAGGTTTGTATTTTATTCCTCGTCTAGTGGTTCATTCAATACAAATATAAGCCAAACATTCTGAATCATGTAAAAGAATTCATGTTTTAAACTGCAAAGTTTCCATACTTTACTTACAGAGTGTCAGATAAATATATACATTGTTTTGCTTGGATTGATCAAAGAGATACGTCACAGGCTTGCCTGCTCGGACAGAATCGCCTCGAGTTCGGTCATTTTCGGATGCGGAGCCGCGCGGAAAGTTACAAAAAATGCTGTGCACAGCGCCACGCGAAATGGTGTCTCGCGCACCCAACGCGCGCGACCGCCCACTCCGCGTTGACGTCATTTTTGTCGCGCGCACAAACGCGCTCGTGCGGACGCGGCGAGTATAAACATAGCTTAAACATTAAAATATGCGTGGGCGCTGGGCGGATAGCCGTCATTGTTTAAAGGGGGATTTTCTAGCAATGTGTTTCAATGACAATTGTTCATTGGTTCGTGTGTTAAACAACGCGTTTAAAGTACGAATGAAGCTTGCGTTCTTAGTTCTTCGCTTTCGCGGATGCACAAGTGACACGTTCGAAGTGCGGATGAAACTTGCATTGACGCGTTCATTGTGCTTTGCTTTTGCTTAGCTTGTTCATGCTGGCCGCGTGTGTCGTGGATGTCTGTCTGTATACTGCAAATAAAACAAGTTTTCTTAACTTTATTTGTAAACTATGTTTTAAACGACTTTTCAACAACAAAATTAACAACTAAGGAAGCCTCTTTAAAATGCTTATTTTACTATTGCTTGTTTTAAAGGGACAGTAAGTAGGATTTTCCCCCATTTAGTGGTCAAATTGTATTTTGCATTCAAATGAATAGTGCTCTCTAGCACCTCGCTTTTCCAAATGCGTGTTGCAACTTTGGTAGCCGTTATGAACTCACTGATCTCCTTGTCCATTTCAGCTGGTTCACGTGTTCTGAACGAAAACTCGTTGTGGAAACGCGTTACACTTTTTGTCCCAAGCTTATCATTGCCAGAGGTCATTTGACACCAATGAGGACATATTTATGAATAAAGACACTGATTTTGACTAATGAAATACTTAAAAAACTACACATTGTCCCTACATTGAAAATGAAAGGAAAATAAAACTACTAGGTGGGTTCTGGATTGATAAAGTTTTGGAAACCCTGGTAGCTTGCACACCAAAGTGTTTACACCGGCGCCCGACGTATGTTTTCAATTGCTTGCAATGGAAGCGCCGCACTTTTCAAATAAGCCAGCATCTGGCGGGTTTTGTCCACATTGAGCGATGGCACTTGGCAGTTTTTGAACGAGAGTTAACAAATGTTCAACTTTGGGTAAAACTTTCAACTCGTCAATGTCAGTTCTCACTCGGCTGTCCAATCACAGTTGAGGAGGGGCGGGTCAAATATCGCAACAACCAACCGGCGCATCGTTTAACGACTGATAAATACAGCAGAAATATCATAGCAACCCAAACACTCTGCTGAAAAAAGCTGGCAAGCGCATACGTCGACGTCTGCCTGTCGTTTCAGCCACGTTTAAAGTGCACCTATTTCATTGCTAAAAAAAATTTATTTTGTGTATTTGATATACTACAGGGTGTTTTCATGGTTTATGGTTCAAATAAACACGTTGTTTTCCATACTGTACATTTTTGTAGCTCCAGATTTCACTCTCTGAAAAGCTCTGTGTCCTTGATTGGCCAGCTAATCTGTACGTTGTGATTGCCTGAATACCTCTGATGTCAGCAGGAAATGTGACGCTCCTTACCATGTGTAAAAGATTCGGTCACAATGCAATGCTAACAGGAGTTAACTTACAGGCTGTGAGTCCGAAGCGGAAGGGATTATGACAATGTCGGTCTACATCACCAATCCCAGGAAATAAACTGTTGCCTACAATCCGTGTGTTTGTTGTAATCCAACAAAATAGATTTACGTTGGAGATGATAAATTGCGTCATTGTTTACTTTGCGGTTTGTACCTTTTGCATATCTTGAACATGTACTAATACACACTTACACAACAAAGGAAATTTAAAAACGTAAATCGGACAAAAGGTGCTCTTTAAACGCTTTGGTGTGCATGCCCCCTAATAGTTTACAGTTTACATATAAACACCAACATCTACGATCGAGGCCAAATACCTTTTTCCACTCATTAATAAAACATATTTATTAGTAAGTCAGGCAATCTTTCAGATTAATAAAAATAATTTTAACCAATTAAACATTTTTAAAGAGAATAAAAAAAATTCTCAGAATTTCTAAAAAATTATGTTATTTATTTTTGTTGGCATTCATAGTCGTGGGAGTATCGTGATCTTCTTTTGAAATGAAAAAGATTGTGATTATCATTTCTCCAGAATCATGCAGCCCTAATACATTTCATAAAAAGACAAATTAAATTTTACAGTATAATGATGCTATGAAACATCTAAATCCAATATTCACGCTTTAGATCAGTGGTTCTCAAACTTTTAGGCAAACTAAGCCACGCCCCTCGAATGCAGATGGGCCAATGAGAATCAGTTGCGCCCGGGACCAGAACTCAGACAACTTAAAGTTTCAGCCACATAGAAAAGCATTGTAAGATCCGAAACCGTCAGCTCCCAATGTAAAACAACTAGCGTGTGTTTGTCCGAGCTGGGAACGGTTACTAAGGGGGGCAGGGCTTAGCGATAGGTCAATTTTAAGTTTGGAATTGAAATGAATGAAAACATAAAATTATACAATGTTGTGCTGTTGGTTGGTAGCTATATTTTTCTGAGGTTTGATTAAACAGAATTTATGATAAATTAATATATTTTATAAAGTCATACAACTGGGCCCCACAGCATCATCTTACGCCTCCTAAGGGGGGTTTGTGAACCACTGCTTTAGAGGGACTTGAGTCATATATTATGACTCATGGGTGGGGCTTTTTTTGGATTTTTTAGTGTAGTGTTGTGATTCATTGCCTGTTCATTTATAGAAAAATGAATTAAATGCGGTTACATTTTCACTTCTCTTTCTCTTGTGGCTCTGTGATGTTACAAGGTTTTTTGCACTCGCTTTTTTTCTTTCCATTTTTGCTCTGCACCACTATGCATTGGCTCTGTCTGTGACAACTTCCTGCTGCTATTGCCAAGGCAACAACATCAACAAACATTGGCCGGCCCGTTATGTGTCATCTTAGAAAAATAGATCCTTTAAGAGATCAATTAGCAATGGAGGCCCAAGTGCCGAACGAGGCGTGTGTTTGCACCGTGCTGGAATGTGCCAACAATAGAGACGCTTTCAACACAACATGCATATAAATACTGTATTTGTCTGGGATAGCTGTGAATTGATCTCTGTTTCCTTTTCGGCTACTTTTACTCCAGAGAGTGACCAGAGAGATGTTTAAGTGCAGAGTTGCACAAGCTGTTTAGTAAAAGTGATGCTCGCTGTGGCAAGATCTTTGATAATAATGTAATTTATATTTTTGAAGGGGGGCAGAAGGGAAAGATCAGACCTGGCATAGACTGAAATCATGTTTTTTGGATCTTATCATGCCGATTAAGGAGGTGCCATCGTTGCACATTTTGTACTTTGCGCAAATAATCATAGGGAATCGAAGTGAAAATTAGTTTGAAGCCCATTTGAAATTCGCTATTCTGAAGGGCCCTAAGAAGTGGCCAGTTTTGAGCACCCAACAATATTTCAACCATATTTGTTTTCTCTTCGGAGGGGAAAACTTACTGATCAGTGATCCAGTGATAATCTAACTACAGTTTAATGCCAAGCTTCAGTGGGTTTTATCCAGCCAAAATTCACCTGTCTTGTAAATTGTTGCTGTAATGACATAATTGCAACATTGAGGGAATGTTTTCCAAGGCTTTGTGCCTCCAGCGAGGGTTTGAGAGAATGCGCTTTGTTGTGGGCACTGCTGATGCAGATCAGATGTTGGTGTGTGTAAACGAGTCTGCACAAGCTGTTTTACTGTGTTGTGGAGTAATGCTTCTGTATTCCCCTGTTCACCCGAATTTAACGCTGCTTAACAATAAATGATTAACGGCTTTTGAGCACCTTTGAGTGCAAATGTACAAATTTCAATTTACACTAAAATTTGTTGCTGGATTGTGGTTCAAATAACACCGTTGAGTTATTTCTAAAATCAAAGCATGTGCAAAACTATGCAAGCTTAAAGGAGACATATCATGCTAAATCCACTTTCTTGGCTCTTAAATGCATTTTGTTGTATATTTGTAGTGTTTATAAGTACATAAAAGTTGAAATTATTCTCTTCAGGTGCTTTGTTGATATCTTTATATTCTGTTTTGGTCATATTTTCCAACCGGTTCTGATTTTTCTATTATCTATTACGTTTTTTGAACAATTACGTCACAGTATTTGCAGCGGAACTGCTAAATAAGGACATTGACTTCCAGCCCAACACTACGAGCAATCCGCCATTTTATATTTCTCGCTGCGATATTGTAGTCCAAGCTCAAGGATGCAGAAGTTATGAGAGCGTAAGAAATGTACCCACATCTGTGGGTAAAGTCATTTTTGTGTGCCCGAGGCACTTTAAGGATAACTACTTCACCAATCTCCGCCAGTATAAAGAAGGATTTGCCGATAGACTTCGTCTGATTGAGGGGTCACTTACTTCTTTCTTTGGAGACGACGAGCAGAGCACTTCGGTAAGCAGTTTATAACTTAAAGTAAAAAAGTAAAGTACTTGGTGGTCATGGTTTAGCAGTGCTGTTTCTCACTCCGAAGGCTGCAGCCTGCGGAGATCGCTTTTGGGCATCAAGCCTGGTTTAAGTTAACTGAGCATCACATTTGCAAGTCATGAGCATATTACAACAACTTACGATTAACTAAGAATAATAGTTAACTTTATAATTGTTAATATTCCGAAATAAGACCGTCTTGATGACGTATGCAGCCTAGATATGCGACCTCCGGAGGCTGCAGCCTCACACCATTGCGATACCTCCATATGAAGACGTTGTTCTGCAGGTTAGTCGTCTTCATTTTCCTCTCAGTCCGTTTCCGACTCTGGCACGAACATATAAGGCTGGATGGACAAGTCTTCCGTTGTTGACATTTTGTGAATAACGAGTAAATAAAAAGTTTCTGTGCAGCTAGATAATCGTATCTCTGCTATAAAACTACAAAAATGGCCGAACGGGGTGGAGTTTAACCGAGTGTCACCTCTGCAACCTGGAGAGGGGGCAGGGTATGACGTGCATTTAAAAAGACAGTACCAAAACGAGTTGCTCTCAGATGCACATCAGAAAAGGGGTAGAAAGGGGGCCTGTGGGGCTATAATAATGAGGAATTCAGACCCAAGCATTGCAGTTTCGCTTTACATAGACCACAAATAGATGATTTATATGTAAAAAGGACCGATTTAAAAGCATGATATGTTTGCTTTAAGTTTTACATGTATGAAGACCTCCCTGTAAACATTATTTGTAATTTTAGTTGTTTCAACTTAATATTAAGTTAATGTTGAGTTGACACAACTTGCAGCTTTTGAATTTGTTCATTAATTAACTGTAATGTGTGACATTTGGCATTACATATTTAAAACAATTTCATAGTCTAAACGTACACCAATCTTGACAAACTATATATTGTTGGAAAGCTGTAAGAATGTAGTTTTTATATCTTAACACCATTTCACAAAAAATATGTAGTAAGAGTCATTTTTTCTAAAATGTCATTACATATTTATTTATAAATATCCTATAAACCTGAAATAATCTTGAAAAACTATATATTGTTGGAAAGCTCTAGGAATGTAGTTTTCATATTTTAAAACCTTTTTACATAGATAACAATTCAGAGGCCGTAATTTATTAATTTGTGACAAGATAACTGTTGACACCTAGTGGCCTTTGTTGGTAAAACCACAAAAATGGGACAGAAACATAATTTTTTAAGGCCACTAGGTATTTCACTTTATATTTCAAGGCCATTTTATGATAGAAATTGTATAGAGACTCATTTGTTAAATATCATAGACCCCATAGGAGTACATATGAATGATTATGTATTTATGACACTTATATCCTATAAACTTTAAATAACCTTGACAAACTATATATTGTTGGAAAGCTTTAAGAAGGTGTTTTTCATATTTCAATGCCATTAGATGATAGAAATTGTATTGTTGACTGTCATTTTGTTAAAGGGATAGTTCGTCCAAAAATGATATTAAACCCATGATTTACTCACCCCCAATCTGTCCGAGTTGCATATGTCCATCGTTTTTCAGACAAACACATTTTCGGATATTTTAGAAAATATTTTAGATCTTTCAGTTGATTAAATGTAATGTTACGGGGTCCACGACCTTCAAGTCAAAAAAAAGTATGTCCATCCTTCACAAATTAAATCCAAACGGCTCCAGGATGATAAACAAAGGTCTTCTGAGGGTAATCCGCGCGGTGTTGTTGTAGAAATATCCATATTTAAAACTTTATTAACGAAAATAAATACCTTCCGGTAGCGCCGCCATCTTAGTCGCGTCCGCATTCAGGATGAGAGCTTACGCAGCCTACGGAGGCTACTCTGCTGCTGCTCTGTGCCCCCGCCCTCCGAATTTGTCATACGTCACTAAGAAAAGTGCGTACACTACGCTAATACTCTCTCCTGAATACAGAGGAGTCTAAGATGGCGGCGCTACCGGAAGGTATTTATTTTCATTAATAAAGTTTTAAATATGGATATTTCTACCGCGCGGATTACCCTCAGAAGAGCTTTGTTTATCATCCTGGAGCCGTTTGGATTTATTTTGTGAAGGATGGACGCACTTTTTTTTGGACTTGAAGGTCGTGGACTATAGGTGGACCCCGTAACATTACATTTTAACAACTGAAAGATCTAAAACATTTTATAAAATATCCGAAAATGTGTTTGTCTGAAAAACGATGGACATATGCAACTCGGACAGCTTGGGGGTGAGTAAATCATGGGTTTAATATCATTTTTGGCCGAACTATCGCTTTAAATTTGTTAAACTCTTACCTCGTAAGGGTAAATATAAATTCGTATACAAATGAATCTATGAATCTTCAAAAATCTTGACAAACTATATATCATTGGAAAGCTCAAATGAATGTAGTTTTCATATTTTAAAACCAGACAGTAATTTATTAATTTGTAACAAGATAATGTAGCTAACCGTTGACACCTAGTGGCCTTTGTTGGTAAAACCACTAAAATTGTGACAGAATCATATTTTTTTTGTGATTTTAGCTTGAAATTTGATTTAGAACTAATTGAGACTTATGTCTTTATTGTTGTGGTGTTTTGGGAGTAAAGCATTTTTATGATTTTTAAATATAAAAAACATATTAAATTACATTATTTTTATTATGTAAAATAAATGTAAAGGGGTATATTTTTTTCACAACTTCAAACACTTCCGTGAAAAACTTTAAAGTCTCTTCTTTAAAAGAGACCAAGATTTTGCTTCTAGACCAAAGAATGCCAGATAACAACAAAATTCTAACAAATTCCTTTAAAAAAAAAGCAAATATTTCAGCTTTTTGCTCAAAATTTGGTCTTTTTTAAGAAACCTACCCAGATTTAAGAGGTTATTAAAAGAAAAATGATAGAATTAAACTTTTTTACCGTTTTGTTTGTTTGAAAGCAGAGGGTCTGTTCTTTTGTTTCATTTGAGATATTTGTATGTTAATATATTTATAGAAAAACATTTTTCTGGAAGGCATTTTGTGAAACTTTTGTGAAAATCACAAAAAAATGCTGGCAGGCAACTTAAAAAAAGGGGGGGG
Organism: Paramisgurnus dabryanus; assembly: GCF_030506205.2. NCBI lineage: Eukaryota > Metazoa > Chordata > Actinopteri > Cypriniformes > Cobitidae > Paramisgurnus > Paramisgurnus dabryanus. The sequence goes on from NC_133338.1 coordinate 53,565,652, forward strand.
GGAATGAGTTTAGTTATGTTCACTTAAAATTTCCAAAAAAAAATGTATTAGTTTCAACTTGTAATATTTTGTTGTGATGATGAGAAAATAATTGACCAAACTATTTATTTCAAGTTGAAAATCTGTAACATTTTCAAGTTGTCTGTATTAAATAAATTATTTTGTAAGTATCACAACAAAACATTTCAAGTTAAAACTACTTTTTAAGTAAATATAACTTAACTGAGTCAAAGCAAAAATATTTTAAAGTTAAGGTTGAGTCACCAATTTTTTTACAGTGTGTTGAATTTAAATCACACAATGCTAAATATATTTCAAAGCAGGGAGCTGAATGCTTTGAAAGGCATGAACAGACATTTTTTATATTATCAAAGACCACACAACTTCCAAGGAAAATGCCAGGAAACTGTTTGTTTACAGCTTTCCAAGGCGGTACACTAATCTGAGGAAAAACCTTCATTTGAACAAAGTTTTCAAGGGGTTATGGCATTGAATCTGTGTTTGGCTACTTGGCTTGCTGTTTAGAGAGTTTAAACTGACAAAACATAGCAGACTAACCAGCTTTGCCAGATCGCAGTTTGTTTTATTCTCTGTGTTCAGTTGTCAAGAGCCAAAATACTTTCCTGTAGCTCAATTAGTAGAGCAGTGTCTTAGCAGTGCAAAGGTCATGGGTTCGACTCTTAGGGAACATACATAATGATAAAAATGTATAGCATGAATGCACTGTATGGCCAAGTAATGACTGGCTTGAAAATAGGTTTGCTTGAAGGCGGTTTGAGGTTGTGTGTTTAGCTTTGCAGAGGGTGTTAATAAGGTGACATTAGCTTGTGGAATGAGGGAAGACCCTAACACCTCTGAACAGAAGCACAACCATTAAAAAGAGTCCTACAACACAAGCTTCATACAGGGTCCAGACTTGAAATGTATTCATCATTCAAAAATAAAGTCATAAAGTCTACTCCACATAATAACGGCCCACTATTAGAGAAGCAATGTTACAATTTCTCAAGTCTTCAAAATTTCTCCATTTGTTTAATTGTTAAATATTTAGATTGCTTTTAATGCACCACTGAACATTATTAATAGGTAAGTTCAATAAACTTTTAGGAAGTTAAATTTACATTACCACCACTGTGCCAAACATACCTATGGTTAAAGACACACCCATAGTCCCTCTGAGCACTTAGCTTTATATATGTTTTAAAATATTATGGGCAATAAAATATGTACAATGTAAAGGGCTGTGGATTTGCTTTATAAAGCATTTGTTTAATGGCCAGCGGTTTTTCTTAATACTCCCTTCTGTTTTGGTTCTTTAATGGAGTTTCAATGGAAGTTTATATATATATATATATATCAATATTTTATATAAATGATTAAAAACTTCAATACAGTATATATAAAATTATTTTCAATATTCTGTTCATAGTTCATTCAAGCTAGTTGACCGTTTATGACCAGCAGTGCCTTGCAGCACGATTTTAATACCCCTCATCTGGTCTCTGTTTCTCTAGGGGGATGAAACAGAAGAGGAAGATGAAGATGTTGAAGATGAGAGAACGATGTCGTGTAGTGAGACCGAGGATGAGGAGGGTCTTTACTCCAGCAGTGGAGCTGCGCAGTTAGCTGCTCGGCTGCGTGCCACAGCTCAGCGCTTCCTCAGGAACATGGGCCGCGTGGTGGCCGTCGCACTACTGGCACTCGCTGGTAAGAGAACCATACAGCTTAAACTCAACATACAAGAAAGTACACAGGAAATAGGAAACGGATGCATTATATTCCGTTATCATAAATCAAGTCCAAAGCTGATATAGTTTTAAATGTAGGGGGGGGATAGTTGACCCAATAATAAAACATTACCCCATGATTTACTCACTCTCAAGCCATCCTCGATGTAAATGATTATCTTTATTCAGGTGACACAATCAGAGTTATATTAGAAAAATTACCTGGCTGTTCTAAGCCTTATAATGGTAATTATTGGTGCTTCTGATTTGAAGCTGAAAAAAGTCTATCCATCATTCACAGAAACAAATCTCGTGTTCCATGGGGTTAATAAAGGCCTTCTGAGGGTAATCAATACAATTTTGTAAAAAAAAATCAATATTTAAAACTCAAATAACTAGCTTCCAGTAAAGACGACACACGTTCACGAGAGAGTGCGTTTTCGGCTTATGAAGTAGCGTACGAGGCGTAGTGACGAACTCTGCTTCAATCAGATAGGGCTAGGCAAAAAACTCTATGCTTCTGTCTAATATCGAAATTTCTTAGACATTTTTTTATTTTAACAAAAGATGTTTATACAAGAATACATCTTGCTTGGTAAAATCACATGCTCCTGTATAGCTCAGTGGTATAGCATTGCTTTAGCAGCACAACATTTCATACACTCATACTGCTTAAAAAGGTATACAGGGACGTTCACACTACACTACATTGACTTTCATTCATGTGCATGCAAATGCGTCAGACTGGAAACGCAAGCTCATGCGAACATTTTTTACATTTCACTGCATACCAAAGTTTAAGTCTAGTGAACTCTGACCTGTGAATTCGTATTGTTTGGAGACATGTGACCAGTAGAAACTGGTATGTCAAGGCGTGACCTTTCTCTCTACTGAAAAGCAAAGATGGATGAACCGCTCACCACCCATATTCGCAGTAACGTACGAAAAATATTTGCATGCTCAAAGTCTAGTGTGACCACCCCTTACCTTGTAATGCAGTGTAAGCTGCATTGGATAAAAGCATCTGCCAAATGCATAAATATTTCAAACTTTACAAACTCAAATAACTAGCTTTCGGTAAAGACGGCACACGTTCATGAGAGACTGTGTTTCCGGTGTATGACGTGCGAGACGTAGCGTGCGAGACGTAGCGTGCGAGGCGTAGCGTGCGAGGCGTAGCGTGCGAGGCGTAGCGTGCGAGGCGTAGCGTGCGAGGCGTAGCGTGCGAGGCGTAGCGTGCGAGGCGTAGCGTGCGAGGCGTAGCGTGCGAGGCGTTGCGTGCGAGGCGTTGCGTGCGAGACGTTGCGTGCGAGACGTTGCGTGCGAGACGTTGCGTGCGAGACGTTGCGTGCGAGACGTTGCGTGTGCCGTGCGAGACGTAGCGTGCGAGGCGTAGGGTACGAGGCGTGGCATAGGGCAGTGGTTTTCAATCTTGTCCTAGGGGACCCACTGCCCTGCACATTTTGCATGTCTCCCTTATCTAACACACCTGATTTAGATCATCAGCTCATTAAGGGAGAGATCCATGAACAGAACTGGGTGTGTCAGTTAAGGGAGACATACAAAATATGCAGAGCTGTGGGTCCCCTAGGACAAGATTGAAAACCACTGGCATAGGGTACGAGGCGTGGCGTACGAGGCGTGGCGTTCGAGGCGTGGCGTACGAGGCGTGGCGTACGAGGCGTAGCGTACGAGGTGTAGCGTATGAGCCGTAGCGATGAACTATGGTTCAAACAGATAAGACTAGGCAAAAAACTCAATATCCTCAATATCAAATATAAAAATTCTCGATATTTTTTTTACAACATTGCATTGATTGCCATCAGAAGGTCTTTATTAACCTCTTGAAGCTGTGTGGATGTTAAGAGAGGATTCTTAAACGCTTACGTCTACTATTTTATAAATTGTGTTTCGACAAACTTCAGAATGCAGCAATGTGTGATATCTGATCTTCATACTTGAAAGTATTTGCATTTACAAACTTGCGTATGTTGCAGGCATAAATCTTAACTTGTGAATCATCTTCATGTTTATTTGCTTGCAGGAATTGCCTTGCCCTCCGCCTTCTCATCCTTCTACTTTCTACTCTTCATCGGCGTGTGCACCTGGTGGGCTTGCCATTTCCCCATCAGCCATTTGGGGTTTAACACACTGTGTGTGATGGTGGCTTTCTTCACAGGGGGACACCTGGTGTGTCTTTACCTGTATCAGAGCTCTCTTGCACAGGATATGTTCTCCCCAATGGGCCTGTGGGCCAGGTAATACTTTTCAATTTTCTCCATTACATTTACATTCAGCAGACTGCAGAGTAGCTTAATAGCTGCTAGCATCGCAGTTAAAAGTGCCTGCGGGTTGTGCATCAACATTTATATCAACCAATGGCAATTTATGGTTTGATTTAGGGTTAGGCACAGAGCTGAGTTTGAGAATTTTTATCAACCAATCATTTTCCTCTTCAGGGCTGGTTATTGGTTTAGTGTTTATGCTAGGAATTTACCTGTATAGCTCAGTGGTACAGCATTGCTTTAGCAGCCCAAAAGGTCATGGGTTTAAACCCAGGAAACACACATACTTATACAAAATGTATACATGGCCGTTCACACTACACATTTTGTTTCATTGACTTCCATTCATGCACATGCACATGCAAATGCGACAGACTGGAAACGCAAGCTTGTGTGCATTTCACTGCACACCAAAGTTAATGTTTTGTGAACTTTGACCTGTGAATTCGTATTACTTGGAGACATGTGACCAGTAGAAAACCGGTATGTCAAGGCGTGACCTTTCTCTCTAATGAAAAGTATTCGCAGTAACGTCTGAAAAGTTTTCACATGCTCAAAGTCTAGCGTGACCACCCCTTGTAATGCAGTGTAGATTACATACAAAGGCAATGAAAAGACGCGAATGGACGCAAACTTGCGTGGGGCAAAATTACGTGAATTGGGTGGCGCCTTTGCTGCGTCATCATGCGCTATTTGCCTTAAATGTGTCTTTACGCAAATTTAAAATATTAAACTCAAGCGAAGCATTATCATGACACAAAGTTAAATCCCACGAGTAATCTAGAGCGAGAACCGCAATGCTGCGTGCTTGGTGTGTACGTAGCATAAGCTGCTTTGGATCTGCCAAATGCATAAAGATAAATGACTGTTCATGGTAGCACTTACAAGAACGTGTGGTGACAGTGCTATAGTACATTAATTTTGTTTGGTTATTTTGCAAATGTAAAAGCACAAAATGTGACAACTATAAAGGACACTGTAGTTAAACTAAGTGTGACATCACTGCACAAGTGAGCAATACCTGTTTCACTATCACAGTCTTGTTTTAAAGGGGACATATTATGAGATTTTTTTAAAGATGAAAACTAAGTCTAAAATAGGTCTGAGCAAAAGTGTGCCGTTTTGGGTGTGTCATTTAAAATGCAAATGAGCGGATGAAGTGCAACCACTGATCACAATGATGGTGGTTTGTTGCAATTGAAACTCAATTGTGCTGTGAATTAGTTTATCTCTCTCTTTCTCTCCATACTAAATGGTTGTGCTGTGGTTGGATAGTGCAGATAAAGGGGGCGGTATTACCTTATTCTGACATCACAATAAGGGCCAAATTACAATGACCTATTTTTCACATGCTTGCAGAAAATGGTTTACCAAAACTAAGTTATTGGGTTGATCTTTTTAACATTATCTAGGTTGATAGAAGCACTGGGGACACAATTATAGCACTTAAACATGGAAAAAGTCAGATTTTCATAATATGTCCCCTTTAACTAAAACACAGTTAAGAGACACCAAATATAAAACGATGCGAATGAAAAAACCTCAAGAATAAAACATTTTTGTACTAATTTCAGTCATTTTTGCATGATTTAAAGATCAATAAAGTAGCTTTTCTGAGCACAGTTTATCTAAGCAGAACGCCAAAATGGTGCAGTATGCCAGAAATAGATTTTAAAATAATCTCCAGGACATAGTGTGACTGAAGGACTTCACACTGGACTTTGAGTATGCGAATATAGGCGGGAAGCACTTCACCCGTCTTCGTTTTTTGGTAGAAAGGTCACGCCATGCCATACTGGTTTTCTGATGGTCAAAATCTCAGAATGATACGAATTCGCAGGTCAAAGTTCCCTAGACTTCAACTTTGGTACGCAGCGAAATGCTAAATATCTTGGAAGTAAATGGAAGTCTATGGAACGAAAAGTGTAGTGTGACCCCCCTGATAAGAAAAAAGCGTTTTATTCATACATCTATAACATTATCATAATTATATTTACCTAGACAAAAACATCTATGTGGCTGGTTTGCTACCCTGAAATCATGCTGCAGTAGAGGATTGTTGGGACGGGTGAAGTAAACTTAGGGCTGAAATAGATCCTCAGGCCAGAAGCATTGGTTTATCCTGCCAACCTTACATACCCAACTTAAAATTGTATGACTTAGATTTAAAAAAGTACTGACACGCACACGGCTGTGAAATCTATGTAAAAGATGGACGTTGTGTCCGTGAAGTCACCTGTAGGTTACTGAAGAGCATTTTTAAAGCCTAAAGTCGCCATCTTGGCCAAGCATCACCACACGTCACTCCCGTATAACCAAAAATGGAAAGAGGTGGAATGTGGGTGGAGCTGAGGTGCCTGGTTGCTGAAACCACACCCGCCTATCTCGACAGCATTGACAGCAGCGGCAAACGACCTGTTACTCAAGTGGCCACACCCTTAATTATGCAAAACTTTAAAGCTTGATATAATTCCAGGGTTCCCACGGGTCCTTGAAATCCTTGAAAGTTTGTGGAAAAATATTCAAGGCCTTGGGAAGTTTTTGAAAATATACATACATAGATAGAGGTCATTAAAAGTGCTTGAATCTATTTTATGCAAGAAAAAAATCCATATAATTCCCTGTGTAGTGTAGGATAATATCATAGAAATTCTAGACTTTTTAAGCACACGTGCTAAACTGTTGGCTTTAAATGCTTATATCTTCTGTATGCGAATGTTTATTCATACTAAAATGCTTTTTTGCATAGTTGTGTTTGACACATGAAAACGTCTTGAGTTACGTATGTAACTGTTGTTCCCTGAGAAGGGAACGAGACGCTGCGTCTCCCTTTCCATACTTCCTGGCTCCCGCGTCTTCCTGTCTTTGTCGTTAAGCCTCACCATTGGTTGAATTTGATATACACATTCAGACGCGCTTACCCCTGGAGGCGTCCCCAAAATGTCACCGCAGTGACGCAGCGCGAGTTCCCTCGAAAGGGAACTGTAACAATGTATCTTTAAAGGTTACACAATGTAACCTTGCTCTCACTCGAAATGTGTCCCCACATTTAGTCCTTGATTTTGAGGGTATTGGACCTGGAAAGTCCTTGAAGGTGTGGGAACCCTGCAATTCAAACGGATGAGTTTACCCTCTTACAGTTGTCATGAAGGGCAAAATTAGCTATATAGACCAAAAGAAATTGTACCAGGCTGTAAACATAATTTTTTCTTCTGTAAAGTTGGACATTTTAACATGGGGGTCTATGTATGGGATTGACTCCCTTTAGGAGCCTGTCTCTAGTGGCCAGTCGATGAATTGCAGTTTTGGATTCACAAGAAAGACCGGAAGGTTGCTTGGTCACTGAGGTCCCGTACACACTGCATATTAATTTGGTTGTCACTTCACCTTTTAATGCTTAATCCTGTTCTGTACACACACAGTTTATTAATTTACAGGACTGACAACCGCATTCTACAACCGAATTAACTCCCGCAAAATGCAGGTAGTGACAACCGCATTTACAGAAACTCTGCATAGTGTGTACATAACCAAACTGAACAACTGGTTAATAAAGTGTTTAAAAGTGCATCATGGACATGACAGGTCTCTCTTCTGAAAAAATAATTAACTAGAAGTGGAAAAAGTCTTCTGTATGTGCAGTGCAGCAAATGACAGAGGCACGAGCGTTTGCTGACTAGTGTTGCCAGATCTTGCACGAAAAAAACAGCGAACAAGAAAAATCCAATAATAAACCTTCGCACTTTTTATTAACACCAAAAACTTGATCGCTTCATGAGCCAAAATCCTTGACGGTTATGCCCCAAAACAGTATGTACGTACAAAAAGATGAGGACCTGGCAACACTGCAAGACTGCAAAAATGCGTCCAATGCACAGCGCCAAGACGGAGGTTTATTGCAAAACATTACGCTGTTAAATTATTTTGGTAACAGCTGTGATTGATAAGCACGCAAGAAGGCAGAACATTGCTATGGTTATCTCTGTGTCAATCTTCACATTTTCGAGAGCGAGTCTTGTTCCGTACAGACATGTAACGAACATTTAGGGGTTTCACTCCCGCATTAAAATGCGGTTGTCACTCCCGAAAATTTGTAGTGTGTACGAGGCCTGATCGATAGACTGATTCTGTCACACGTGGTAACACCAAACATGTTTATTGTGTGTTTCCCACAGACTTTTCGGCCTGAAGGATATCGTCAAACCTGGAAACTGTTCGTCTATTGGCGTCACGCTCAATGTGGATCACGACTGGCCGGTGTATGTTAACCCAGGCATTCTTCTCCTCCTGTACATCTCTGTAACCGGCGTGCTTAAAATCAGCAGTTACGGTCAAGACCATGACAGCAAGGTGCTTTTACACAAACTCATTTACGCAGATAACACTTTTAGTATTTACACACTTTTAAATGGTGCTTTTGTCAGGCATGCATGCTTTTCAATACCACAGAACTGGATTACTGTCAGAAAGCCCTGAAAAGAAGAAATAAATACCACATAAGTAGCTAATATTCATTTATAACCATACAATGGTGTTGTGTGAAGAACAGACCTGTAACCCAAGCCGATCTCTCTTATGCTGTTAAGTTGTTAAGTAACGTCTGTCTCATTGCTTGTGTAAAATAAATAAGTTAAGTGTTGTAGTAAATCACATGATGCGATGTCTTTGTGACTATGAAGACCTGTGAGGGTGAATCAGGTCCTAAGGGAGCCCAGGGTGAGACGGGAGAGCAGGTAGAGCTCAGGCAATGGGAGCCAAGAAGACAAAGCTGTGAAGATGACACACGGGTAAGAGTTAAGATCTCAGTCATCAGCTTCGTATCACCACAGACGGAGCTTCACTAGTAACTTAAAAAGTACATCTGGTCCTCCAAACGCATTATGCAAATGCACATTGCTTTATTTTAATGTATAGTCATAGGTAAAACCACAAGTCGATATCCATTGTACACAAATAACACACTTGCAATGCAACCCTTTCCAGACATCAAATGTGGGATTAAATATATGACCCGTGTAAAACAACTATGTTTGCTGTTTGTTTGGTTTAGCAAATGCTTCTGACCACCGGTGAGTCTCCGCTATCTGAATCGCACACCTTTAAAGAGCCTGTGATCAATGGTTCAAGCCAACATGACATTGGTATGGGCAAGACATTTTTTTTGTTTGTTTGTTTGTTTGCAAATACCGTTCCTGTGTTTTTAGTTTTTTATGTTTTTGTGTTTGTACAGCAGCTGGTGCAGAGGCTGAAGGTGATAATCCTGTTCGCATGGTGGCCCGACTGATTTTACAACAGAGTTACATCTGTGCCCTGATCGCAATGATGGTAAAACAAACCTTAATCTCAAAACTCAACCTTGATTGAATCTTAGTTTTATTTTTATTCCTACCTGCAACACAAGTGTTTCATGTGCATGACAAAGCTATTTGTAGTGATTTATTATACCTAATAATTTAGACCAAACGTCTAGGACCCTTTTACATTTTCATAGTTTCATGCTAATAAAATTTCTATCCACTAAATTAGTGATGAATCTTTTCTGTAGCTCAATAGGTAAAGCATTGTGTTAGCAACGCAGAGGTCATGGGTTCAATCCTAGGCAACGCTCATACTGGTTAGCATATAACAGCAATTCCAAATTTAGGGAAGTTTTTTTTCCAGTTTTTGAAAGATATATTCATTAAACAATTACTTTTAAATATGTGTTATGTGTATTAATATTTGCCAGGTAAATCTAGCAAAAGATTTACTTTAAATAATCACAACAATGTGTGAAAATTATTTCATGAACAAACAAAAAAGGCAAGTAATTGTCATAATCGTTAAAGCCCTAAAACAGGCAATTAATTGTCATAATCGTCACAATTTATTAGATAATTAACCTTCAGCTAAATTTATTTAATTGTGAAGGCCTTAATGATGTTGCGTTAATAATTTTGTTCAATTAGATGTAAAAGGGTTCAAATTTCAAAATAAATTTGCAGATTACTTGCATACATTCTCTTTTTTTGAGAACAAAGTCTAACATTTTAGATTTTATTTATTTTGAAAGAATACTTGGAGGATAATTGAAAAAATATCAATGTGGTGTAACCGGTGTGTGTAAATTGGTGTAACTAGTATTTTTTTAAATATAAATATATTTATAAAAAATCTGGAACAAAATACAATCATCTAGTTTAGTGTAATATTATTTTTTTTACATACTTTTTTTAGATAATTTGTCAAAGATTGTTTAGAAAACAAATTGTTTTCAGCATATGTCAGGACAAATATTACAAAAACGCATTAAAATGTACATATAGGAATAACTAATAAAATGATATTTTAAAATGATATTTTTTAAATTTACACTTACATGCCATCAAGGTGGACAAATATTTATAATTTCTCATTCTTTGGCGCAATAGGCAGTTACACCATTTGACATTTTTAGGTCCATACAGTCTTAACTTTCATAAACATGGTGCAAATGTAATTTTTATTGCATAAAATTTACATAAATACCCTATGTGCGTTGAAATAAACATTATGCATGCTTTTAAACTAATTTTAAACTAATCTTGCCAAACCGTTTTTGTCACTGAACTAAATACCAAATTTTATGTAAAAAGCTGAGATAATTGCATTTTTGGAAAGCACTTTTGTTAGATATCAGATTAAAAACGATGATCAAAACATACAGTTTTTACTGATTTTGGATCAGTGGATGCTTCTGTGTTTTATTAGTTGGGTAAGAGCACCACCTAGTGGATAATAGCGAGAATATGGATTGCTGTAAAACTCGCCATTGGCAGGGAAAGAGTTAATACACTTGTAAGTCACTTTGGATAAAAGCATCTGACAAATCCATAAAAGGTACATCTTTCCAAAGCATCCTTTAGAAGTCAATAATGTATTTGTTTTGTCGCCCCCTGCAGGTGTGGAGTATAACATACCACAGTTGGCTGACGTTTGTACTGCTGCTGTGGTCGTGTTTGATTTGGATGTTGCGAGCCCGTCAGCGTTTCGCTGCTCTTTGTTCTCCATTCATCCTGCTTTATGGACTGGCTCTCTGTTGTCTGCAGTACATCTGGGCCATGGATCTTGAGACAGAACTGCCTCAACACATCGGCACCATGAGCCTGCGGCAGCTGGGTCTGGACCGAGCACAGTATCCCTGTCTGCGCCTAGGAGCCATGGTGAGGACAGTGGGATTGTGGAAGCGTCTTGTGCTGACAAAATCCTTCTCTTTGTCATACTGACAAGGAAAGAAAGCTTTTTAGCACTCGTGTTAAAGGGATAGTTTACCCTAAAATGAAAATTAGCTCAATCCATCCGAGAAGTGTATCATCTTTCAGACGACCAATTGGAGTTATATTAGAAAATGTCCTGCCTCTTCCTAGTTCACTAGTCAACTCTTCCTAAAAGTTGTCTTAAAACCAATACCCAATAGATGTTTTATCTCAGGACAACTTTGATAAACGTTTTTGATCCACTTCAAATGTTGACTAGTATATATAAACTAGCTTTTTTAGTTTTAAATAGGGATATTTTTACTACAAAATTACTTTGATTACCCTTACAAGGCCTTTATTAACCCCTGGAGCCATGTGGATTACTTATCTGAAGGATGGATGCATTTTTGGGCTTCAAATTCAGTAGCACCTTTCACTACGAATATAAAGCTTGGAAGAGCCAGGACATTTTCTAATATAACTCTGACTGAAGCATATACATCGAGGATGGCTTGAAGGCGAGTAAATCATTGGGTACTTTTCATTTTTGGGTGAACTATCCCTTTAACCAATAGAAGACCAAAGTGTGTATCAATCCCAGTATGGATGTGCCGATACCGATATTCAATTACATATACCGATACCCATAGATACCGATAGTTTAGCTAATTTACTCAAATTATTATGTCACGAAATCCTAAAAATACAGAGCATACAAACTGCATTTCTGTTGTCATTGTCACCCAATTGAAAATAATTACAGCCCATGAGTTCTCATGCGTTTTTCTGCTTCTTTTGATTGCCAGGATATAATCTGATCTTGTTTTTAGACAATCAGCTGATATCGAAAGTGGAAAAAATGCTTTTATCTGCAGATATTAGCCAATGTATTACAACTAAACCAGTATGCATGAAATTAAATGTTTGTGTTTGTTGTTTTTCCCCTATATGATCATTTTAATGTCTTTTAAAGACAGCATTATATTTTAAAGACTACAATGGTGTGAATAAAACTCAACTGGACACCGTGAAAGGATTATTATTATCTTTTTATCACCTCTTAAATATGGGTAGGTTTCTTAAAAAATACAAAATGTTGCGCAAAAAGCTGAAATAATTGCATTTTTGTAAAATAATTTTGTTAGAGATCAGATTCAGAACGATTATCAAAACAATAAATGAATTAAATGTAATTAAATTTGCTTTAGTTTTTTATAAATTGGGTAAGAGCGTCAGCTAGTGGATAATAGCGGAATTACAGATTACCGTAAAAACTCGTCAGCAAAGCATCATTGGCATGGAAATGTTTTCTCTTAATTGACAAGATAACTTTTCAATGGTGGGGAAAGAGTTAAAGGTTTCAAATAACGTTGCTGTTTTTTGCAATGTGTTTACATGGTCTATTGTAAAAAAACAAAGTATTTCTCAGATACCTTACATTATTGTTGCTTATAGACAGTTTTATCAAACGCACGTGCGGTGATGCGATACACGTCTGGTCCGAACTTAACTTCTGATTTCAGTTTGTTTAATGGTCTGACTAGCTGCTAAACTGAACTATTGAACAAATACCTGGTCGAAAATAAAAATAAATTTGGTTTCCTGTGTAATTTCTGCGTTGTTTATTTTGCTTGTTATAAATAAACTAAGTTTAAAGTACTTTTTATTATTTATTCTTAGCAGAGTTTACCGGAAGTTACATATTGACCACGAAAGCCGCTTGTTTATGTTGTTACTGCTGAAACCGTCTATACCATGCTTTATTCTGATTGGCTGAGAAATATTCCATCGGTGTTGATTATTTTTCTGTAAACCGCACACCTAACTTGCCAAATGTCTTAAAAATATCACTCTGGGTGTGCATTATTTTTTTGGTCAATTATTCCTTATTCCCGTCTTTCTAAAACGTATCGATTTGTACAAAGCTCATCATTCTAAAAAGCGTGGTGTGTTTTGATTAGCCAGCTATCCAGTGCATTGTTATTAGTCGAATCCCACAAGCGTGTAATGGAAATGTGACGCCCCTTACCATATTTGGAACATCAGCTCCCAAAACCACTTCCTTTCCCTTTAGACCCCAGTGCATTTTTGAGGGCGTACATACCAAAATATATAAAATCATGAAATGGAAAATAGGGTATGTTTAACATTATTTGCACAGAGTATTCATAATACTGGCAGATAAAGTGGCTGCAATAAACTTTTAGAAGAGAAAACATTACTGAGAAATGTTGTGAAAACTTGTTTTCGCATGCTAAATTCTTACACAATCATATGATTGATCATAAGTCTTATGAGCTTACTCAACACAGTGTGAGGAAAGTATTGCTTCACTGTCTCTCTTTCTTTTTCTCTCTTTTTCATTCCAGCTACTGTACACATTGACCTTTTGGCTTCTTCTGAGACAGTCAGTAAAAGACACTTTCAGCAGAAAGAAGAGATTGAGCATCCCGCTACAGGAGGTCACAACTGGAGGTGAATCACACCCGAAATCTCCAAACTGATTCACTTTAATGATTCATTTACATTTTAGCAAATGTGTTTATTTACTGAAGACTTTTTGGAAATGTGCATGCCAGCATTATCAGACATCCTGGCCTGCTTTATGATTATTAGCATTAGTCAAGAAATAAAAGCATTTCTGTTTCTGAGTCCGTTTATTCTCATTTTTCAAGTTATATCAATCTGAAGGTCACTATTTATATTTATGCACGCAAGTTTTCTGACAAAATACCGGTTTATATACCCTTTTCTTACATGTATGCGTGTCTGTTTTTGTCTTTCAGGAAGTTCAGGGCGTAACGAGTCCATTCTGAAGGTGCTGGGTGGGCAGGTGATGAGTCTCTATGCCAAATACTGGATCTACGTGTGTGGAGGAATGTTCATCACGGTCAGCTTTGCTGGAAAACTCGTCGCTTACAAGATTGTCTACATGCTGCTGTTTCTGCTCTGCCTGTGTCTCTATCAGGTAGTCTTACATTAGCCCATGTTACATAGATTTTCTTCACAGGAACCGAATGAAAGATCTGATGTGTCTCTCTCCGCAGGTGTACTACTCTCTGTGGAGAAGGTTGCTGAAGCCCTTCTGGTGGTTGGTGGTGGCCTACACCATGGTGGTTCTTATTGCTATATACACCTTCCAGTTTGAGGACTTTCCAGGCTATTGGAGAAACTTCACTGGATTTACAGAACAGCAGTATGTCCCACACAAACCTATTTACAGTGATTTAGCAGCCTGATCTCTCGAGAATTCGTACATATTTTACGAGTTGGCTAATTCGTATGAATTCATTCAATTCAGTTTTATTTATATAGCGCTTTTCACAATTTTTTTAATTGCAGCTTTACATTAATAGATGCAGGAGAAAACAGAAAAATCGTAAACATAAGCAGCAGAATACAGCGGCTAATATTAACCGTACTAGCGAGTGTAGTAATAATGTAACGTATATAAGAGGGTGCTAAGTTAAGCCAATGTCAGCAGACTCCCCAGGGGTTGAGAAAAACCCTGGGGGAAAAGTCCTAGGAGGAAAAAAACCCTTGGGAGAGAGCCAGACATAGCTGATTCTATAGAGGATATATTATATAATAGGTACGATTTTTTAAAATTTTATGGGAATTAAAACATTTTTTATATATATATATATCGGCTGCCGGGCATCACATTGAAGGAAGGCCAGTAGATCAGTGGTGTGAAGACCTTCACGGCAGCCGGAACTGGGTCTGTTAGTCCCATTGTCCTCGGGATTGAGGGTGAGACAGGGAGAGAGAGAAACAAAATCCTATTAGCGTAGGGGCTGTTCACAAGTGTCACACAGTAATACGCTTGGTTCCAGACAGGCTAGCTATTGCGGCATAAGTATTTTACCCAGACGGGTTATGTGAAGTTCATACAAAGTTAATCGTGCAAAACTTACAATTCTCATGAAAAAAAACAACAACAATGAAACCCTGCACCTAACCCCAATGTCACAGGGGTCAAATCGTACAAAAACTTCTGAATGTGGTCGTATGAATTAATACGAATTAGCTAACTCGTAAAATGTGTAAGAATTCTCGTGAGATAGATAAAATCAAGTTGAATTTTTTTTACTAATTTTTTGAAGTTAAAGTTGCAGTGTGTAAATTTTTGCAGCATCTAGTGGTGATTTTGTGAATTGCAACCAACGGCTCAGTCCACTGCTCAGCCTTGCTTTTGAAACGCATAGAGAAGCTACGGTAGCCTTCACCGGACAAACATTTCATCGTCGGAAACAACTTAGTAAAAAAAGTTTGTCCGTTAAGGGCTTCTGTAGAAACATGGTGGCACAAAATGGCCACTTCCATGTAAGAGGACCCTCGTATATGTAGATAAAAAAATTTCATTCTTAGGTAACAAACACGTAACGGTTCATTATAAAAGGTCTTTATATATAGTTTGGATATTATTTTGCATTTCTGTCAAGAGATCTTTCTAAAAATTACTCACTGCACCTTTAAAGTAATGTATTTTGATTTAACAAAAAGGCTGCGTGTTTTATACAATGTATCAGTGAAATAAATGAAACTAAATACAGGGTTTTGCATTTTTGCACTCTTCATTTTATTAAAGGCGGAGTGCACAATGTTTGAAAGCCAATGTTGACATTTGAAATCACCTAAACAAACACGCCCCTACCCTAATAGAATCTGGACCTTCTTTTGATAGACCCGCCCCATACGTACGCAACCCCGGCAAGGATGTCGGTTAGTAGACATGCCCCTTACTGCTGATTGGCTACAAGTGCGTTTTGGTAGTCGGCCCGACTCCCTGTTCCAAAGCGTTTTTCAAACATTGTGCACTCCGCATTTAACTCTTTCACCGCCAGCGTTTTTAAAAAAAGTTGCCAGCCAGCGCCAGCGTTTTTCATGATTTTCACCAAAGTTTAATGCCTTCCAGAAAATGTTCTTCTTTAAATATATAAACATACAATATACCAAATGAAAGAACAGACCCTCTGCTTTCAAACAAAAAAAACCGTTTCATCCTACCTTTAGTGGTTCTTTTGCAATCAGCTTTTGAATATAGGTAGGTTTTTGCAAAAACACCATATTTTGAGCAAAAAGCAGAGATAATTCCATTTTTGTGACGGACTTTTCATAAAGATCCCATTCAGAGCGATCTTTAAAACAGACACGGACATGCAGCAGCTTGCCACAGGGCAATACTTCCGGTTTTAAAAAGTTCGGAAGGGCGCCACCTGGTGGATAATAGCGGTATTGCGGAAAGACGGAAAATCTCGTCATTGGCGGGGAAGCGTTTTCTCTTAATTGACGAGATATCTCGTCAATGGCGGGGAAAGAGTTAATGGTAAATCAAATTTTGTTAATGTTTATGCACCAGCATGTCGTTTTAAACTTATAAACACAAGGTAAAATGAATAATAAGGACAAATGTGCCTCAAAAGTGTAAATTTGAAGACTTTTTATGTATTTTTCATGTAAATGTTAATTAGAAAAAAATTGTGTTTTTTTACCTGCAGATTGTCTGATATTGGTCTGGAGACGTTTAAACTATCTGAGCTCTTCAGTAGTATTTTGATTCCAGGCTTCTTTCTGCTGGCCTGTATTCTGCAGCTGCATTACTTTCATAAACCCTTCATGAAGATCACAGACCTTGAGCACGTCACCCCTCTGCACAGGCATGAACTTCACTTCTCATAAACACATGCAGCCAACTTCCTTCCTGTTCATTCAATAACAAAACACTTGGTATTAGTTGTATTCAAATGTAGGATAAAACCATAAGGTCAGTGTATCATCTGTATGAGCCGGGAACCCCGGCTCTCTCTCAGAGACTTTGTCTTTTCTCTCTTGAGATCACAGAGATCTCACATTTGCTCCACTTCATCTCACTATTGTCTACTAAACAATTTATCTCATCTATATGAGCTTGTGTGATTATTTGTGAGAGTGCTGTTGTTGATTTTTTTTTATAGGAAAAAAGGTAGAGAGAACCCAGATTTGCCTCGATCCACAGAGGAAGGCAAATTAGAGGAGGAAGATCTGAACGCAGAGCAAGATGATGATCCATCAGAAGCTGATGGTGAGGAACTTTGGTGCATGTTGTAGAAACATGTGAAAGGGCACTTATTATGCAAATCCACTTTTACTAGGTGTATGGACATAATGTGTATTTGCAGTGTGTAAACACAACCACCCTACGATAAAAAAATCCACCTGCTCCTTTTTTATCCCTATTAAACCAAAGCAGTCTCATTAGACATGCCGTTTTGATTCTCTTATCAATGTGAGGTCACATTGATAAAGCTCCGCCCCCTTACAGTTCTGCATTACCATAATTTCCACCCTCAGTGAGTTGTACTCCGTACACTAGATAAAATTAATCAGACTGTATTAATCAGATCTATTTTAACTAGGGCTGTCAAAAGATTAATCGCATTCAAAATAAAGGTTTGTTTTTGCGTAATATATGTGTGTGCACTGTGTGTAATTATTTTGTATATATAAATACACACACACACAGATGCATGTATGTATTTAGGAAACATTTACATGCATATATTTATTACGATTTTGATATTTTTTATATTATATATAAATAAATAAAATTATACATAAATAAATGTTTTCTTAAATTTATTCATGCATGTGTGTATTTATATATATATATATATATATATACATAATTATTGCACACAATGCACACAAATATATTATGCAAATGCAAACTTTTATTTTGTATGTGATTTGACTGGCTGTTTGTAAGAAAGTGAGGAGCTTTAGCTCGTTTGCATTTAAAGGTACAGACATTAAAACAATTGCTTTTTTGCTTCCCTCCAAATAGGGGCATTTTGGACATCCTATAATAAATGATCTGGGTTATTTTGAGCCGAAACTTCACAGACACAATCTGGGTGCAGCTAATACTTGTATTACATCTTGTAAAAAGGCCTTAATATGTGCCCTTTAATCCTTTTATCAATATTAATATTCAAATCTGTACAGTTTTACTTGTTATTGCTCGCAGAATGTTTCATCACACTCGTGTAAAATCGCACATCAAAACATTTTAATGTAGAAACGATGGATAATTGTTCAGCTCTTGTAAAACCTGTAAGAGAAGAATGTACTTTTTGATATTATCTGCTTAAAATGCTGGCCTTTTAAATGAATGTGTTGAAAAAAACTCCTAATATTAGCCAACATTGACAAGTTTATTGATATATCATACATCTTAAACTTTGTTGTGCATGTGTTTGCTTCTCAGAGGTGATTCCCAGCAAGTGGGGTCTTGTGATGGACCGACTGATCGTGCTTTTCAGAAAGTTCTCCAGCATGCTGACCCATGTTCAAGGTTTCATATGGAGAGTCTTGGAGCTGCACATCGTCAAAATCGTGGCGTTTGGCGTCGTCTGGGTTGCACTACTAGAGGTCTGCAGCGATGTTCATGATTTCCGGCAAACATCTGTTTCTGTGTATTGTTATGAGGTGATAATGTGTCGGTATTTTACCTCCTCTGGTTTCATTTGCAGCCATCTGCGATGAACCTGGTGCTGGTGGTGCTGTGGAGCTTTGCTACGCCTTATGCACGTTTCAGGCCCATGGCCTCGTGCCTCTCCACCATCTGGGTTTGTGTCATCATCGTCTGTAAGATGCTGTACCAGCTCACCGTGGTCAACCCTGCAGAATACTCCAACAACTGTACCGTGGTAAGACTTCACCTAGGATTAGTTAATGGTTTTTGCTGAGGCCATCATGACTTATGCTATTTACCAGAGAAGCTCTGCCCTTTACTGTTTGAAAAAAAATATATATGTTCGATATTAAAAATCTGTATTGCACTAAAATGATAACAAATAAATTGAAGAAGGCATGATTGAAGTAGTTAACAACCACCTTACAGCTCGAACACCTAAGTAACCATATGGGAACGCCCTAGCATTCACCAATAACACTTTAGCATTGTGCTGAAGGATTTTGCATGGACAAAAACCACTCATAGTTTCTGAAGAGCACTATGAGCTGAGATCCATCTTTATTAAAAACAACACATCAATGTTTTTCTTCAGCACATCTCAGCGTCCTGCTGTTATCTTTGCCCTAATTACATAAACCCTGAAGCGTGGGTAAGGTTGACGTGTTTATTCTTGCGCTTTATGCTTTCTCTGGGAAAGGAGTGGACCGCTGGCTTAGTCCTCGGTTTGGCTACCCAGCGATTAATGCAAAATTAATGACTCAGTTTTTCCCCTCAGGGTTTTTGCTATTTGGAGAGATTTTTTTACTTTTATCGATTCGTCATTTCTGTTACAGTCCAAATCACTTGAAATGAATCACTTATTTGTAATGGGGTATTGACTCTCTATTCAAATTAAGCGTAACATCCATACTAAACGGCGCAGTTACATCTATTATTTAGGTAATAATAAGTAATAAGACTTGGCAAGGCCTTGTACAAAACATGACATATGGCAAAAGCAATGCATGATGAAGCTTACCATAAATTTTATTGGGCCCTATTTTAACGATCTGAAACGCAAGTGCGAAGCGCAACGCGCAAGTGAGTTTGTGGGCGGATATTGGGCGCTGTTGCTATTTTCCCGGCGTGAAAAAAAAACTTTTGCGCAGGGCGCAAATCAATAAGGGGTTTGTCTGAAGTAGGTTCATTATTCATAGGTGTGGTTTGGGCGTAACTTCAAATAAACCAATCAGAACGTCATCCAACATTCCCTTTAAACGCAAGTGCGCAAGTTTCATGGCGGGTTGCTATTATTATGACGGATTTACCAGGCGCACGCCAGAAGTGGTTTACAGCCGAGGAGACCCACGTTCTTGTAAGAGCAGTCAAAGACAGAGAAGTTGTTTTGTATGGGGATAGGAGAAACCTGCCAAAATCAGCATAGGTTAAACAGGCGTGAGAGGAAATAGTCACAGTCTCATCAGCTGGCATCCCCATCATTGCGCCAAGCACTACAATGATGTCAGAAGACGGGGGAATCCCAAGCTTGCCAGCATAAATCGGGCACGCCGTGTAACGGGAGGTGGATCTGCCTCTACACAGACACCAGCAGAGGACACCGCTGCGTTCACCCTCACCGCCGAAAGGGTTTGGGGGCTTTGAAATCGGACCCAAGAAACGCAAGCAAGGTCCAACCCCAAAGTACACTTACAAATCAAGTTCATATACATTAAGGTTTCTTATGAAAATATTTCAATCGTTATTTGCATGAGAATTTTTTAACGCAGCCACACAATAAATAAAAACTATCACCACAATGCTCACCACTATGATTCCCCTTATCTCGTGTATTAATATTTTTTATTGTAACAATTTATGATTTGCAAAAATAACTGTTGCATCTGTGTAGATTAGATGCAAAGTGTGTGCGCGTTGTGCACGCTATACATTATGGTCAAGCATGCGCCCTTAAAATTGCATAATGAACTACGCGCAATGCGCCACTGACTTTAAACTTTTTTTTCTGGTTAGTGGCGCAATTGTTTTTTGAAACTGCAAAATAGCATCAGGGATGGTTTGAGCCGCAACACCCCTCCTTTTTTGCGCTGAACCGCCCAGGGAGCGCAAGTTCATTCCCTAGTTTGCCGACGTGCATCTGTGGAGGGAAAAACCCACTGTGCGCCGGTGCAAAATACGAATGATACATGCGTCACTGACAAAGTCAATTGCGCTTGGTGTAGATCTTGACCAAGGAATTATTAAAGGTGATCTCTAGAACGAAATGCAATATAGTATACATAACTATATTATCAGTGGTGTATAAAGGCCTTACATAATAAGCTGTATTGTTTTTATTACTCTAGAATGAGATGTTTTTATCTACACACACCCCAGGTCCCCTTGTATGGAAGTCGCCATTTTGCGCCACCATGTTTCTTTAGTAGCCCTAAACGGACAAACTGCTCTACAATGTGTGTCCTGTGGCAGCTACCGTAGCTTCTCTATGCGTTTCAAAAGGGAGTGGTGAACTGTGGACTAAGCTGTCCAGTTGCAATTCAGAATCTCACCACTAGAACATCTACACAGTGGACCTTTAAAAAACATTTTTGTGGTTTCATATATTTTGACCCTACTTTATCTAGTTACGATATTATCTAATATCATGATATAAATATTTATATTTTGACTTTTAAGCTGTTTCTTGTCTGACTCTTCATATTATTTGTCTGTCTGTGTTGTAGCCAATGGTGAACGAGACGAGTCTGGAACCAGAGGAAGTTTTAAAATCCACACTGTACAAAGCACCCGTGGATCCAGCCAATTGGTTTGGTATTAGGAAAGACGCTACTGTGCTCGGTTACAGCAAGGTGAGATCACGTTAGATGTGTTTAGATGGCATACTACCATAATGTTTATTAAAGCTCAAATAACACACGCTGTTTTTGCTCATCTTAATCTTGAGTACCTATAGAGTAGCCTTCATATCTCTGAACAATCTTTAGTTTTATCAGATTTATAAAAGACAGATCAGCTCTAGTGATTGTTTCTGGAAAAGCACGAGATCTCGGATGCGTCTCTAGCAAGCAACACACACGAATCATTATCCCACTATCTCTGGATAGCTTATGATTTACTTTATGTTCGTGTCATTTACATTATATGCACTTACGCGTCGATTTCGAACATAACACAGACATTTGATGCAGTTTTACACACCGCCTGTGACTCATGATCTGGTTGGGACTGCCCCATTTCAACCCCCATTAAATCCAGCGTTAAACAAACTCACAACTCCTCTACTACCCCAGATAGCTATTGTTTTCATAAGGCTGGCTCACTTGAAAAGCCAAACAAGGCTTTCTTCTCCTTACATCCAACACACTTCTTCTTTCGTGCCATTGTTGATATAAAATAAAGCTGTTGCGTGAAGTGATGCCAAAGCTAATGAGCGTCCTCACTCTGATTGACACATGGCCGTGCTTTTCCGGGGGGAAGTGACCATAAAAGGAATATGGGGTCACTGATACGTAACGGGTACCCATGTTCGAAAAAAACTTTCTGAAACTTCTAGGAAAGAGTTTGGCCCAGAAATACAAGCATGAGGGTTACAACTCTTAAACTGTGTTAATAAGTCAGAATGCATGAAATACCATTACCCCCCAATAGAAAACTACATCCGGCAAATGTGCAGACTGCAGTTCCTCTGCCACAGGTGTTCCCGCAATGACACTCATCTCTTTTTATGGAGTTAATGCATCTGCTTTACTTGCTATATTGTCGCTGTTTTAATAAACTAGATAGTAAGTTGCACACTAGCTTTGTGTTATGTTTTGTTAGGATCACCTGCTGGTCTTGATGCTGCTGGTGTTTGAGGCAACAGTATACCGGCACCAGATTCATCATTACAGACAGAAACAATGCTCACCTCCCGCAATACCAGCCATCTTTCCCCAAGCCACTCGTGATATGCTGGACCACGGTCTTCTGCACTGCATCAAATACCTGCTCAACTACACCTTTTACAAGTTTGGTCTGGAGGTAATGGTTGCCATCAACTCCAGTCAGAAATCTTAATGGGATACTGTGGAAGTTTTTGTTATAATTTGGTTCCAAAGTTGGGGCAGTCGTGGCCAAATGGTTAAAGAATCTGTCATTAAATGGGATCTTATTATTTTTTATTGTCCAACATGATCTTATTTGACTTAGTTAAAATTTTCTGGGATTGTCAAATCATGATAGAAACAGAACACTGCAAAAAATTACTTTCTTACTTAGTGTTTTTGTCTTGTTTTCAGTAAAAAATATATAAAAAAATGTAATTAAGATGTATTTTCTTGATGAGCAAAATGACCTAGGAAAATAAGTCTAGTTTTTAGAAAAAATATATAAATTTATGCAAATTCGTGCTTAAAACAAGCAAAAATGGAATAACATAAATTTTCTTGAATTAAGTGTTTATGAAAAAAAGTAAACTTATTTCAAGAAACTTTTTCTTGTTCCATTGGCAGATTTTTTTGCCTGTTTTAAGCACTAATTTACTTAAAATTTATATTTTTGGTCTAAAAACTAGACTTATTTTCTTAGGTCATTTTGCTAATCAAGAAAATAAATCTTAATTTAAGAATTTTTTAATATTTTTTACTGAAAACAAGACAAAAACACTAAGTAAGATAGTCATTTATGCAGTGAAGTTCTGCACTGCAAAAAAATTATTTTCTTTTTTTTTTACTTAATGTTTATTAGTTTTTAACAAAAATAACATACACATTAACACATATAAAGGGAGAAAAAAAACAGACATAAAAAATTATTTAAAAAAATACATAATAAAATAAAATAAAAAAAGGAAAAAAAATAAAAAAAGGAAAAAAAAGGGAAAGAAAAATAAATAATAATAATATAAAAATAATAATAATAATAAATCTTATTTTTTGTCTTGTTTTCAGTAAAAATATCTAAAAATTAAGATGCTTTTTCTTGATAGGCAAAATGACCCAAGAAAATAAGTCTAGTTTTTGAAAAAAATTATAAATTTAAGCAAATGTGTGCTTAAAACAAGATAAAATATCTGCCAATTCAATAACAAAAATGTTCAAGACTTTTTGCTTACCCCATTGGCAGATTTTTTGCTTGTTTTATGCACAAAATCACTTAGATTGAAAAAAATTGTCTAAAAAGTAGACTTATTTTCTCATCAAGAAAAAGCTTCTTCATTTAAGAATGTTTAGATATTTTTACTTAAAACAAGACAAAATGTAAAGAAATCTTTTTCTTGAAAATCTTTTTTTGCAGTGTGTACACTTGTAAACCACATGTAGCTAATTTCTTTATCATGTTTAACTTCAAACTCGAACCTTTTCGTCCTAACGATAATCTGTATTATCTGTAGATTTGCTTCCTCATGACAGTGAACGTTATTGGCCAGCGTATGAACTTTCTGGTCATTTTGCACGGATGCTGGTTGGTGGCCATCATGGTGCGGCGACGCAGGGCAGCAATTGCCCAAATCTGGTCCAAGTACTGTCTGTTTCTGGTGGTCTTCATGATCTACCAGTATGTTTTGTGTGTTGGCATGCCTCCTGCGCTCTGTATAGGTGAGTGGACCAATCACAGCTGACCACTATATACTGAACTCTCTTGCATACCATACCATATCATACCATAAATAAAAATATACCATGTGTTTTAAAGGAATTACAACTGGAGGAAAATAACCTAATCTGTCCCATGTAACCATAGATTACCCCTGGAGATGGAGAACCACTGTAACCATCCACTCACCTCTTGTTAAATGGATCTACTTGCCTGACTTCTACACCATTCCCAATTCAAGGAACCTCATCGGTATGTGTGATACTTTATCACAACAATCTATATAATTATTAACCTGTTATCAAACCTGTGGTCACACACAAAACTGTTCGGATACATAAGCTGCACCTAAAAATGTACGTGCGAACGTCTGTATGTTTGTTTTATAATTTAAAACCTACCCATTTATTTTTGTGAAATGTTTCAACTCGACTATGAAGACTTATATTCTTTAATAGTTTATATTTGTCTTCTACTACGTTTTTTTTTTTTTCAAAAATCATGCACCCTGCCTTTAAAGGGGAGATATCATGAAAATCTGACGTGGGTCCCTAGTGCTTCTATTAACCTAGAAAATGTGATAAAGATCAACCCAGTAACTTAGTTGTGGTTAACCATTCTCTGCAAGCATTTGAAAAAATAGCTCATTGAAATTTGGTTCCCTTTGTGATGTCAGAAAGGGATGTTATTATAATAATACCACCCCTTAATCCAACCACGGCACTGCCATTTAGTTCAGAGAGAGAGAGAGAGAGAAAATAATTGACAGCACAATTAAGTTTCAATTTCAACAAAGCACCATTATGGCGATCAGTGTTTGCATTTCATTTGCATTTAATGACGCATTTTTGGCAAATTTAACATGTTATAATAAATGATCTACATGGTATTTTGAGCTGAACCTTTACATATGTACTCTGGGGACACCAAATATTTATTTTACATTTTGAAAAAGCCTTGTGAAAAGTTTCTTTACTTCCCAAAAAATCCTAACATGTAATACTCATTTTAAACTGTAGAGGCCGCCATTATGTTTTGTGCATGATGCATTCTGGATTGATGACATGTAACGGTTGTTACAAAATATTACTACAGTTTACTATGGTGTCTACTATAGTATTTTTAATGTGAAAATATTTTACTCCTGCCTTCTTACCTCTCAGATCGTATTTATTTTAATCTTCTTTCATTTGTATGTTTGCTGTATTGTTTATCTTTTATGTTACACTCTCCGGTTCATGTAACCGAACAGAAGACAATGATGTTCTTTTATTACTAATGACATGCAGATGTCCACATATCGTCACCTGCTGTCTGTGCGCATTTATAACTCTCATCTTCTGTTTCACATCATTTGATGTGTTGCAGCCGATTTTCTTCTGCTGATGTGCGTGTCGCAGCAGTGGATGGTGTTTGAACATGAGAAGATAGAGGAGTGGATGGTCATGGGAGGAGAGAACAAAGACAACCCGGATCCAATGGAGGACATGCTCTTTAACCCCGCCCCCAATTTCATCAATTGCAGGTGACGCCTCTTGTAGTGTTATCTGTCATTGTCCCTTATAGCGAGATGATGAGAAATGGACTAATGGAAAACAATGTTTGAAGATTGAATTTTAAAGTCGCCATGGAACTGAAGTAGCGATTGCCTTCTTTTACAAGTGATTTATTGCATCCGAACGAAAACGGCTCCTGAAATTAAATAAGGAAAGTCTGGATTTGAATTTGTCTATTGAGATCTGATTGGATCATTTGAAGTTGGGTCATGTTGTTAATTGCTAATTGTAATGATCTTATAGACCCCGGCACACCTGCCGTACCATATGACCGGAAGTAAAGAGAGATCGTTTTGAAGAGGGGAGGAGATTTGCATTTTTGATTAAAGATTATGAGGGCACATGAATAAAAAAAGGTTTTTATTTTATTTTCATGGTGACTTTAATTCTTACAGTCTAGTATTAATGCTTAAATAGTATTATATTAGTAAGTATTCAATACAACTATATGGTTTGTATCAAGACTTTTTATAATAATATTTTATAATACTATAATGCATTGGTAAATAAACAAACCATATTTTTGGTATCTACTTTGTTTAAATGATTGATTGAACTTCCGTGGACATCACATTTTTTTTGTTGTTTGCACCCTAATACTTAATTCTGTGTAACTGGAACACAAAGAGGACAATTACACTGCTTCATGTTCGAAGAAAAATATTTGCTATTATATTATTGGTTCTTCCTAACCCCAAATAGCTGGAAGAAATCTAAAATGCAAGCCAAACCAAAGCTCGGGTCTTAGGAGGTTAAAGAATAGTTGATTCCAAAATATTTTTTCTTATTATTTACTAACCCTTGTGTCGTTCAAACCCCCAATTGCTTTCCATCCAAAATGTACATTTCTTTAAAAGTGCCGTTTGGGTTTTTTCTCATGCTTCAAAAGGACGCAGAAACATTATAAAGAAACCTTATGTGACTTGTGTCATAAATTCTAGTTCACTTGAAGTTTTTGTATCCCTTTGAAAAAAAAATAGAGAAAGCCATCAAGTATTTTAATCACATGAGTTTTTACTTTTTAAATTTTACTTTTTGTGGGACAGTTCTTTCAAACTGGGGTTTGCAAACCCCTGGTGGTTTGGGGAGGAATTACAAGGGGTTTGTAAATAAATAATAAATAAAAATCTTGCTAACAAAATATTTTAAATCTGCATGTCATGTCACCATGACACAACACTACAAAATATAAAAAAACTGAGAACTCATGCAAAATGGACTGATTGGTTATATGGTTATATTGGTTTTATGTACAAAAAAAACTGATGAAGGTACAATAACAAGTAATAATAACCGTAACTATGTAAAATACTACTGTAGAAACTTTAAAGGAGATGAAAATTAACTGTTTTTAAAGTAAAAGATGCTAATTTGCTATACAAATATTGCTATATGTGACCCTAGACCACAAAACCTGCCATACATTGTATGGATCAAAATTTTCAATTTTTCTTTTATGGCTAAAATAATTATGATATACAGTAAGATCATGTTCAATGAATTCCTACCGTAAATACATAAAAAATGCGTGGATGCAGTTTCTAAGGACTTTATTTGGACAACTTTAAAGACGATTTTCTCAATGTTTTTATTTTCTTTGAACCCTCAAATTAAATATTTTCAAATAATTTTCGTCCAAATATTGTCCTACCCGAACAAACCATGCATTAATTACTTATTCAACTTTCAGATGATGTATAAATTTAAATAAATAAAAATGTACCCTTATGTTTTTGTGGTCCAGAGTCACATTTTTACTTAAAATCTCAGGAGGTACTTCAAATGTATTTAGGTGAAGGGGGGGTTTGGTTGACAAAAATGTTTTTAAATCCCTGATTTAAATTATAAAAGGAATTATGTAATTTCTAAGTTGATTTTTTACTTTCTATTTTACAGTATTTATTGATTTCAAAAAGTTTAACTAGAGGGTACAGAAAGGCCCTTATGTCCTTTTTTGAAGACCCGCTCCTGCCTGTACCCGCAAAGTTCAGAACCAGATCCGAGCCGTATACCATCGGCACCTAAATAGGCCATGGAACCTGATAACTATACACAAATAGACCTATTAATGAAAAAAGAACAAGAAAAAAGCTACCACCTACCTACACAACAAAGAATCAACAAAGGTCGCGCACTGTCTCAGTGGTGGTGACGTGATGGGTCAAATGTCATATGTTGCGCGTGTAATGGTAATTTAGACATACAAATATTGCACATATTTTCATTCGCGCTACTACCCGCCTGCACAGAGTTAATTATGCGCCCGTGAATTTTAGCAATGTCACAATCTACCCGTTTACGACACTTTTATGCGGGTATCCGCTGGTACTTGCGTGTACCCGACCCGTTGCAGGACTCTGCCTCATATACGGTTTAATCTAAGTGACTCTCTCTCCCTCTGTAGGTGCTATCTAGACATGGCAAAGGTTTTGGTATTTCGCTACATGTTCTGGTTTGTTCTGTCCGTGGTGTTTGTGACCGGGGCCACCCGGATAAGCGTGTTCGGCTTGGGTTATCTTTTGGCCTGTTTCTTCTTCCTGCTCTTCGGCACGAAGCTCCTGGTCAAGCCGTCCCGAACGCGCCTGCTCATGTGGGACTGTCTGATCATGTACAACGTGGCTGTGATCATCTCGAAGAATATTTTGTCTGTGAGTAAACAGAAGTGCGTTTAACAGGCTCGTATGAGATGTATGATGATGACGACCCTGTTTTTCTGTTAGATTCTGGCTTGCGTGTTTGTGGTGGACATGCAGAAGAACTTCTGCTGGGTCATACAGCTCTTTAGTTTGGTGTGCACAGTCAAAGGCTACTACGATCGTAAGTGTCCTACAGCACAGGCTTTCAAACATAATGTTTTTTGGTTGCAATACTGTGCGTAATTTTGGACTCTTTCAATTCCTCAAATTTGTTTATTTACTTTAATACAAAGTGACACTTTTTGTTTATAAGTACGTGATTGTGTTTTTTCACAGCAAACTCTGTGTGTGATAAAGACTGCGCTCTGCCTGTGGAAGAAGCGGGAATTATTTGGGACAGCATCTGTTTCTTCTTTTTGCTGTTGCAGAGGAGAGTCTTCCTCAGCTTTTACTTTCTGCACGTCACCGCTGACATTCAAGCGTCAGCACGTCAGGCCTCTCGGTGAGGACGCCACCTGCTGGAGATTTTTTGTTGTGGTAGGGTATAATAAAACGTACGTTCTGACCTGATGTTTTTCTTTGTGTGTCTGCAGGGGTTTCGAGTTGTTTCGCTCCAGCATTATAAAGAACATGCTTTTCTATCAGCAAGTAGAGAAGAAGTCATTACAACAGCTGAAGGAATCGTGAGTTTAACATTCTGTCAAACATTCTGTTTTCATGCAAAACACAAAACTAAGTTTTTCTTTATTTCTCAACAGAATGAAGCGTATACGTGACAAACAGGAGAAATATAGGGAGGGACGTAAACCATCTGCCGTAGGCGAACAGCCTTCAGGTACGAAACCAGTAATAAAGTAGGTTGCTTGTAATTTTAATATGGGTTAGTTATGTGATGTGTGATAACACGTGCAATTTGTCAGTCCCTCCAGAAAAACGCGATTATGCGATCGCATGATTCAACGCATAGTCAGCCAAAGTCCGCATAATTATGCGGGGGCCGCATTTTTTAAATACACCGCAGTTTCACTGCATAAATTGCAGTTTTCTGCTCGCAAAATATGCAGGGTTTGCATGATTTCATAATCCCAGATTTTCGTAGCAAAATATATATATCTTAGCATAAATAAAAAAAAATGTTGCATTTACCTCACACATGCGCAGCCATGTCCCCTGTTGTCGTGTGAACGTTAGGAAGTGACGTAATTACGCGACATAAACATCAATCAAAAGCTGCAAACAATTTTTTCAAGTTCCCACAATTTTGGCAAGTTTTCGCAATTTCATTGCATAAAATTGCATAAACATCGAATTTTTAAGAAAAAGTGTCGCAAGATCAAAGATTTTTGTCTGCAACAAACACAAAAAACTGCGTTTTTCTGGCAGGACTGATTTGTGTCTTGGAAAACCTCGCAGTCCGCACACTTATTTCATGTTGTTTAAACAAGTGCACAGAAAATGTACTGCACTTTTAACAATAAAGCAGTTGGTTCATCTAATTAACTACAAACTGTCACAGTATGCAATATCGGACGGGAGGGATTTTCTTACTGTATGCAATTTATCGGCAAATTGGAGTGGGAATGAAAAATGAGCAAAAATATTATTAAATATACATATGCAAAATATGATTAAATATTTTATAATCTGTAATAGAAGTGGTAAAGGTTATGCAAAACTCTGTAAATAGCAGCCATGTTAATTCTGTAAGCATGCATCAGTCATACCACGTTTGTTTGTCATCTTACAGACTCCACAGAGCAGAAGGAGAGACAGCCGTCCAAATCCAAAGAATGGCAATATCCCTGGAAAGACCATGCCACTGGTAAACCCACCAATCATACTGATCTGGTGTCTTTTAATAAAATGTTATCTAATATGTTATTAAGTATAAGGTGGTATAAACATTTTTGTGGTGCTTCAGAAGCAGAGCTTACATCTGAGTGAATGTGTTTTCCTTTTAGTGTTGCATTCTGGGGAATATTACATGTTTGAGTCCGACAGTGGTGAGGAAGATGAGACTCTTCATGAGGAAAAACCTCGAAAACAGACTGCATTTCAGGTGAATCCAAATCAGGTGAAGCTTGTGAGTCCAAAGTTAACTAGCACTTGATTTTTTAACCCTGGTCTTTACCGTTGCTCACAGCTGGCGTATCAGGCCTGGGTCACCAGTGCAAAAGAAGCCCTGAAAGATCGACAACAGAGACAGAGAGCTGAAAAAAAGATGAGACAAATTTCACCGACTTCAGGTTATAAAGAGACAGAAGCACATAAGCCACACATACTGTACACACTGAAGAAGAGCAACCAGTTACTGTAAACTGGTAACCAGTAAACTGAAGTGTTTATGTCTCTCACTGGTTATCAGATGATGCAGATGAAGATGATAGCCCTGTGTTTGATGTTGAAAACTCCCAAGAAGAGGAGGAGAAAGATGAGGATGGAGAGGGGTTAGGTAATAATGACATTGCAAATATACCCTCACCCTTAATTTTGCATTGTTTTTCATTTAACATTGCTAATGGTAGTATTACATTTTTTTATGTTGTACACTTCTAGCTTGATAACTATTCTGTATGTAAGTATCTGAAAGGCATGGATGTTAATAACACACTGGTTTACTGTCACGTTTGAAAGTAACTTGATCTTGAGCACTGAGCAATGCTAGAAGTTTGTATGTTTCACAAAAAGACACATTTAATTGAACCATGTGTCACTTCAGTTATTATTTTGTAATATATATTGCCGATTAAGACTATTTAAAAAAAGAATAATATCCAAAACTCTTTTGATAGGCAGTGAAATCACTTTAAGAGTTGACATGTTTACGTGTTTTCCAGCCAAAGGAGGTGATATAGTGCAGAGGATTCTAGACATCCTGAAATTCTTGTGGGTGCTTTTCCTGGCCATGGTGGATGGCTTTACCATGTGGCTTAACTTACTCACCAAGCAGTATGTAGATACTTCAACGGTCCTCTGTGAGGAGCGCTATCTCATCGTTCATAACATCAGCCAGGTGAGTCACTCACTTCACATTTTATTTAGTCAATATTAGGAATCATTCTCATGATGATTATGCAATACACAGAGACCCACCAGACAGCCAATGGAGGACCAGCTGTCACAGGACAGCGAGAACCTCACGTTAGAGACCTGCCTTGATGAGACGGACACAGACAATGTTCGCTTCAGCAGCAACATCAAGTAAGTCTTACGATAGTAACCACCCACTACACTTTTAAAAAACTGCCAAGCAACGCCATAGCAACCATACACAAAACCTTAAAAATGTGCCAAGCAAAGCCATAGCAACCACCCACAACATCTTTAAAAACTGCCAAGCAATGCCACAGCAACCAATCATAACACCTTCAAAATCTGCCAAGCAACGCCATAGCAACCACACACAACACCTTCAAAAACTGCCAAGCAACACCATAGCAACCACCCAGAACACCTTCCTAATCTGCCAAGCAACGCCACAGCAACCACCCAGAACCCCTTCAAAATCTGCCAAGCAACGCCATAGCAACCATACACAAAACCTTAAAAATGTGCCAAGCAAAGCCATAGCAACCACCCACAACATCTTTAAAAACTGCCAAGCAATGCCACAGCAACCAATCATAACACCTTCAAAATCTGCCAAGCAACGCCATAGCAACCACACACAACACCTTCAAAAACTGCCAAGCAACACCATAGCAACCACCCAGAACACCTTCCTAATCTGCCAAGCAACGCCACAGCAACCACCCACAACACCTTCAAAATCTGCCAATCAATGCCATAGCAACCACCCACAATACCTTAAAAAAATGCCAGGCAACACCATAGCAACTACCATAACACCTTCAAAAGCTGACTGGCAACAACATAGCAACTTTCCACTACACCTTTAAAAACTGCTTAGCAATGCCATAGCAACCACTCACAACACTTTCAGAATCTGCCAAGCAACGCCATAACAACCATACACAAAACCTTAAAAATGTGCCAAGCAAAGCCATAGCAACCGCCCACAACAACTTTAAAAACTGCCAAGCAATGCCACAGGAACCAATCATAACACCTTCAAAATCTGCCAATCAACGCCATAGCAAAAACTGCTAGGCAACACCATAGCAACCACCAAGAACACCTTCACAATCTGCCAAGCAACGCCATAGCAACCATCCAGTACACCTTAAAAATCTGCCAAGCAACACCATAGCAACCACCCTGAACACCTTCCCAATCTGCCAAGCAACGCCATAGCAACCATCCAGAACACCTTCAAAATCTGCCAAGCATCACCATGGCAACCACCCACAACACCTTCAAAATCTGCCAATCAATGCCATAGCAACCACCCACAACACCTTCAAAAAATGCCAGGCAACACCATAGCAACCACCATAACACCTTCAAAAGCTGACTGGCAACAACATAGCAACTTTCCACTACACCTTTAAAAACTGCTTAGCAATGCCATAGCAACCACTCACAACACTTTCAGAATCTGCCAAGCAAAGCCATAGCAACCACCCACAACAACTTTAAAAACTGCCAAGCAATGCCACAGCAACCAATCATAACACATTCAAAATCTGCCAATCAACGCCATAGCAAAAACTGCTAGGCAACACCATAGCAACCACCAAGAACACCTTCACAATCTGCCAAGCAACGCCATAGCAACCATCCAGAACACCTTAAAAATCTGCCAAGCAACACCACAGCAACCACCCACAACCCCTTTAAAATCTGCCAAGCAACGCCATAGCAACCACCCTCAACACCTTCAAACACTGCCAAGCAACGCCATAGCAACCACCCACAAAACTGCTAGGCAACACAGTAGCAACCACCTTACATTTACATGTATGCATTTGGCAGACAATTTTATTGAAAGTAATGTACAGTGCATTCAGTCTATGCATTTATGTGTTTTCTGGTAATCAAACCTACAGCATTTGCGATGCTAATGCAAAGCTCTAACAATTAACAATCTAACATCTGTGTGTCCATCAGTAATGAGATATCACATTGTTTTTGCAGTGTGGTGGAGTTTGAGCCGCTTGGTGGATTGGCTAACGCCCGTGAGTTTAGCAGCACAACTCTGGCCTCTGAACTCACACTAGAGCTTGATTCAGAACACGTTTACATGGAACGACCTCGCCGCTCCAGAACCGCCAGTGAGCTGCTGTCAGAGAGGTACCTGACCCACTGCTTAACACATCACAATACTTAAAGGATCTGTTACCATGCCTGTATGATATCATGCCACTATTTCACAAAAAATACACATATTTCAAAGTCAGTATTTGCGGTCTTAAAATGGTATTATAAATCAGCATTACAGTATATAAGCCACTATTACTGTTAAGATATCAGTATTAGCCATTCTAAATACCTATAATTGTTCAGATAGCTTAGTCATTTTTTTAATTTACTTTATTTTATGTTTTTATATTAAATAAAATTTGTATTTTATTTTAAAATTTTATTTTATGTTTTTTAGTAAATGAAAATTGTTTTTATTTTGTTTTGTTTTTTATAGTAAATTATAATTTTTTTTAATTTAACTTTGTTTTTCTTAGTACATTAAAATTGTTTTTATTTTATTTGTTTTTAATTTTAAATAAAAAAATATTTAATCTTTGTTTTTATAGTAATAAAGATACTATTTATTTTACTTTATTTTTATGTATTTATTGTAAATTAATCAAACCTTTTTATTTTAATTAATTAATTTTTATTTTGCATTATAGTAAATAAAATTTTATTTAATTTTACTTATTTTTGTTTTTATAGTAAATAAAAGTACTTTTTATTTTACTTTATTTATTTTGTTTCATAGTAACTAAAAGCACTTTTATATTTTACTTTTTATATAATAATAAATTATTAATAATAAATAAAAATAAAGTATAGATGCTTCACATTGTTCATTCTTTATCATATTGTGATAATAAATTTTATCATATTGTGAAGGGAAATTTAGTTTTGTGTTACAATGATGAGAATATTTAAAGAAAATGTGCTTAATTGTTATAAAAATAATGCAAATCGTTTTAAAACAGTCCTTTAAGTCCTTCCGGCTCTGTGAAAGACACTTCATAAAAAGTGTTTTGTTGTATTTGTTTGTTTCAGACCATTCGGTGTTGAGGAGCTCAATCAGAGTCGTGAGTTTTACTCATCTCAGAATCGTCTCCTCAAACTGATGTTTGCTCTTTATAACGTCCTGGCGGCTCATTCTGAGCTCGTCTGTTATTTAATCATCGTGCTGAATAACCTGGTCACAGCTTCTGTCATCTCATTGGTGCTTCCAATCCTGGTGTTTCTCTGGGCGATGCTGTCCGTACCACGGCCCACAAAGAGGTTCTGGATGGTGGCCATCATCTATACAGAGGTGAGACGCGTGGATACGCCCTCTGACTGCTGATTGACAAGCATTATTTGAATATTTGTTTATTAAGCTTGGATGTGATTGGCTAACTGCTGTCATGGTTTTCCTTGTTGGGGAAAATGTAAACCTGTTTATGTTGGTAGCTGGTTTGCATGTTTTATAGCTGGTAAAATCTGATTTAGGTGGTTGACCAGTTGGGGTAGGGCAGCAACAAACCAACCAGCGTTTTAAAACCTTTAAAACTCAAAAGACCAATTTTGGACCTCTTATGAAACTGTTTGATGTCATTAACGTTACCATTAAACATCTGCACTGTGTACTGTTTCCTACAGGTAATGGTTGTGGTCAAATACCTGTTTCAATTCGGTTTCTTTCCGTGGAACAACGAATATGAGCTGAAGTTAAATCACGACAAGCCCTTCTTCCCACCTCGTATCCTGGGCTTGGAGAAAACGGATAACTATATCCGATATGACCTGCTTCAGCTGCTGGCCCTATTCTTTCACCGATCACTTCTCCAGGTAACTAACGCTCATAAAATCATCCTTAACTAGAAAAGCTGCTGACTACCTTAAATCATCGTATAACTTACGCAAGTTACAATGATTGACTGGCAACAATAACCAGCAAACATCTTTTCCCATCTGTGGAGAGTCATGTAGTTTTCGCTCTTTATATTCCATAAGGAGTAAAAGTTTCAAAACATTGTGGTACTTCTTAATCAATTGGCTTTTCTCAGCGCTACGGCCTTTGGGACCACGAGGGACCACTGGAGGAGAAGAGCAAACATTCATCTGTGGACAAGAGTCCGAATGAGAAAGAGAAATTCTCAGATGAAGAGGACAGTCGAACTCAAGCAGAACCAGAGACCGAGGTGCTGTCAATCACACCATCAGCAGATACACCCACCGATGGAGAAATCCAGAGTGACCCTGAGCCGATCTTCGGCAGCACAGAATCCCCGGATACGGAGAAGGAGGACGGACAGAAGAAACGACGCTTCCTACGATTCCGCAAGGCCAAACAGACAAAAAACGGTGAATGAAATATTTGTAGATAAAATCTTAAGAGATTGTCTGGGTATTTTGTGTCCTTTAAGTGTACTGGTCAAATTCAAGATATGTACTACATATGTTTACATGAATTAAATTCGGTGTATAATTATTCTAAACACATTATAAATGTTAGAAATGTATTGGTGAAAAATGTGACAAAGACTGTGATCCTCAAGGCCCCCCTCCCAGAAAGTTTTAGATGTCTCCTTATTTAAAACACCTGATTCAACTTATCAGCCTCCTTACAAAATGGTAAACATGTCTCCCTATCAAGCTGATGAGTTAAATCAGGTGTGTTAAATAAGGAGACATCTAAAACTTTCTAGAAGGGGGGCCTACAGGACCAGGATTGGGAAACACATAATTATTTGGGCGGGGCTAAAACGGTGGCTTGATGATGCACTGGAGCCACCATGCATGGCCCCGCCCCTAACACAATCACGAGCATTTATTCATGTCACAGCGGTATTTGAAAGTTGACGGGAGTGGGCGTGGTTTCAGCGTTCGAATACGTTTTGATAACTTATTTTATTTTTATTGCCGTTTTTATCATTCAAACATGACTGGGTGGTTAATATCACATGTTTCTGTGGTGTCAGAAACTCAGAACACATTTAATGTCTGTCTTTAAGGTATAATTGGATTGTGTTTTTCAAGTGAGGCTTCTTTGGTTGTAAAATTATTATAACTTATTTAATTCTGTCAGACACTACGAAGAAAGAGCCCAAGAAGAAGAAATCCAAGAGCAAACACAGAGACAACAGCATAAAACTTCTGAATGCTGTTAGAGGAAAACTCAAGAGTCTTTTCTTATCCATGTAAGTAAAGCTATGCATAAAATTCAACCCTGATTGGTAAAAACTTTTACAGGTTATAGTCCAGCTGATGACACTTATAAACCAGCTTAGACCAGATAAAAACCATGTCAAACCCATGGAACAGCTGGGTTACCTAGATAATTTAGTGGTCTTGTAGTTTATGATGTGAATGATTGATGTATTCTGGTTTGGCCTTCATCTTTATCTTTGCAGAGTGAACAACGTCTACAGACCGACCTGCAGATTCTTCAGAGACATCCTGCATGCAGAATACCAAGCGGCCACTGATGTCTACGCTCTCATGTTCCTCACCGATGTGGTGGATTTTATCATCGTCATCTTTGGTTTCTGGGCTTTTGGAGTGAGTACAGAGAATTTCATTTCTCTATCAAAAATACAAAAGATATCCAAGGAACGTGGACGGAATTTCTGAATTACTATGAAAATGTACCGGCGGAGCTTCATGAGATCCTACTGTTGTCCAAAAAAATGTGCCTCTGTTCAATTCATTGCGAATCAGTTTTGAGAAAAATTTATTTTAGCACAAAAACATTTGCAGTGATGTTGTAGGACGATCATTTTTATATAAAAAATTGAATCGTCACACATTTCGTATGCGAAACTAAGGTCTCATTATAGTTCTGCGTAAATTCTACGGCGTAGCCTCGCCGCCGTAGGCTATGCGTCGTTTTCCAATCATACTTCTGCGTCATCATACGTGTCAGACGTTGTATGTAAATTTATACAAATTAATGTCTTTGTGTCAGTTTATTCTTTAAAAATGGTCTGCAAGTGTGCGTTTCACATACGTAATGCATGACCTTTCTACGTGATTATGTAATACGTAAGGTCACGCTGGCGCATCACACGGCTAGTGCAAGACGAGAAATTGTGGTTTAAAGGGATAATTCACCCAAAAATGAAAATAATGTCATTAATGACTCACCCTCATGTCATTCCAAACTCGTAAGACCTCTGTTCATCTTCGGAACACAGTTTAAGATGTTTTAGTCCAAGAGCTTGTTGACCCTTCATTAGAAATCTACGTACGGGACTACATAGTCCGAGAGAATGTGCAAGACTAAAGTCACGTGACTGCAGTGGCGGAACTAGAATTTTTTTAATGCGGTGGCCAGGGGTTGGCCAATGCTACTTTAGGGGGTCCATAGTCCATAAAAGAAAATGACGTGTAACCATGTATCAAGAAAGCATAAATTAATCTTTTGATCGCATTAGATGTAAACGAGGGGGAATTTTAAATCTTTCTACTGTATTTCTTACATCTGATTTACTGTCTGTTAAAGGGATTCACCCAAAAATGAAAATTTTCTCACCCTTATGTTGTTCTAAACCTGTATTTTATTTTAATACACACAAAAGAAGATATTTTGATAAATGATGGTAAGCACACAATTAATGTTATATCTATTGAAATCCATCATGTTGTTTTTATTCCTACTATGGAAGTCAATGGTTAACAGCTGTGTGCATACCATCATTTATCAAAATATCTTCTTTTGTGTTCATCAGAAAAAAGAAATTCGTACATGTTTAGAACAACATAAGGATGTAAAAATGATGACAGAATTTTCATTTTGTGAACTATCCCTTTAATGAAGCAAAAGATCAGGAAATCTAAACAAACCATAAACTTACTTCAAATAGCAGAGCTCAACACAAAGGATGTTTGGATTAATCTTTATTTACGAAGATACAGAAGATGCAAAAGTTTTCTTTTTTCTTTTGATATTTAATTAACTTTAATGACAGAGAGACTTCAACAGGTTAGGCTAAGACCGAATGCAATAAAATGTTTATTCGTTTAAGACGTACAGTAACCAAATGTTTAGTATGAAAATCACCAAGACAGCTATTTTGACATGAGCATTTGTCCACTTAAGCCAAAAAGACGCGAAAATGAACTATCGGATATGCGCGTCGCGTCGCGCTTTCAAGTTCAATGTGGCAATCCAGTCGAATTAACAATCATACAGTAGCCTATAAAGATCACGTCAAGATTGAAAACATGGTGCTGGGTTTTGTTGTAAAAAGAACTGGCAATCTTAGGCTTTATTCAGTCCACAAGAAAATTACCACACTTCCAGCATATACGGTGAAATCATGTAGTATTAGCAATGTACGACTTCACTTACATCATTTTAAAGAGATTCCAAGCATTATCCTATGTAGACATGACATTTATCTTCTGATGGTATGAAAAGCACAACATTCAGTTTTTATAGACACACAAAAAATGACACTTTAACGTTTTAAATGATGTATAAATCATATCTGTATGTCCAAAATCAGCAGAGTAATCCAAGTCTCTTTGTGCAGTGATTGAAAAATAAAGAGTTTGCGCCGCGACCGCAGGGAGGGTTAATATTCATAATGTTTGTTTTTAACAATGTGCTGCGCTGCCGCACGTCGAAAATAAACATAGCGATTAAGTGAAAGTAGCGCATTAAATTTGGGGTGGCACACGGGGTGGCCAGTGACATGTCAAGGGTGTCCAGTGCCACCCTGGACACCCCTCTGGCACCGACACTGCAGTGACATGGATGATGTATGACGAGGCTGACGTGTTATCTGGTGCGCCCCAACTGTTTTTTTTTTGTTTACAGTCACTGCAGTCGCGTGTTATTTTGGGACCAAAATTTTATTTTGGATGCTTCAACACATTCTAACTGACCTACTGATGTCACATGGACTACTTTGATGATGTTTTTATTACCTTTCTGGACATGAACAGTATACCGTACATAGATTTTCAATGAAGGGTCAACAAGCTCTCGGACTAAATATAAAACATCTTAAACTGTGTTTCCAAAGATGAACGGAGGCTTACGAGGTTGGAACGACATGAGGGTGAATCATTAATGAAATTATCTTCATTTTTGGGTGAACTGTCCCTTTAAAAGTGCTTTTTAGCGAAAATGATGATGGTTTTGCTAGATAAAACCCTTATGCCTCGGTTGGGAATGTTTAGAGATCTTTAAAAACTGAGTTGAAACTGTTAACCAGGGGTTCTCAAAGTCCGGACTCCGGTCCGGATCAGGACACGACGGGAACTTGATCCGGACCCGCGTCCACTTCATATTACAAGTGCAATAATTTCTATGTGATTGATTAAAATGTGTGCATTTGCTACTTTACAAATGCATATTAAACTTGTAAACCATTCGTTTAGTTTTTTTTTCTTTTTAGATTTAAGAGTATTCCTGGTCCGAAAATAAAACAAATTATTAAAAAAAATTCTGTGTGACGATGTAGTCATCACACCCAGATATTATGCACAGCTACTTCATGTACTACGACTTTTGATCAGTAAGTCCTTATCAATCTGAAATCCCTGTTGGTTAGAGTCGTTTAAAACATGCATTTGAAAAAGCAACACTCGGCATACATAATCTTTATACATATTCTTTATTATCATGAAAATACCTGAAAAGGTTTGAAGAACAGCAATATAAATATATCCTTAAGACATTTCCTGGAGTTGCGTGTTTCTGGTTCTTCGTCTGCAGCGCATATTAAGTTTCTGCACGAGAGCGCCCCCTGGCTTTTGGATGTAGTGGCATTTCACCGTAATTCATTGAGAAGCATAGCAAGCATCATTAGCCAATTTATAGGTGCACCCCAATTTAGGTCAGTGTCTTAACCACACTTTTTTGCCATGGTTTATGCATCTGATGGAGAACAAACTGTGCCATTTCTCTAATTAGGTTGCTCTGTATTTTGCACCTGGTTACTTTTGTCATATTTCTTGTGTTTGTTTTAAAAATAAATTTTTACTTTAAATGCAAAATACACTTATGTTTTTCCCAAACTATTTGTGTTGATTTGTTATATAAACAAATGATTTACATAAAGTTTTTCCGGACCTATGAAAATGTTGAGAATTCAGATTTGGAATATTTGAATGTAAACTTTGAGAACCCCTGCTGTAAACTGTTGAAGTCCACAAAAGATTCCAGGAGAAAAATCCTGGAATGTTTTCCTAAAAAAATTTTCAACTGAACACACGAAAGATTAATGGGATTTATTTTATGAAAGTGGAGTAATCCTTTAGTTTAACAGAGTTTAACTGTGTGAATGTTTTGTGTATCACAGAAATACTCGGCAGCAGCGGATATCGCTTCATCTCTGTCTGAAGATCAGGTCCCCGAGGCCTTTCTGGTCATGTTGCTCATTCAATTCAGCACGATGATCATCGACCGAGCGCTTTACCTGAGGAAGAGCATCTTGGGCAAACTCATCTTCCAGATTATTCTGGTGTTTGGGATTCACCTGTGGATGTTCTTCATTCTCCCTGCCGTCACTGAAAGGTGAGGAAGAGGAGGGGAGAAAATCCAGACGGTTTCTAGCTGGGTCATTTACTGTATGCTGGTCCAGGATTGCCATTTGATTGATTAGTTGGACTAACTAGTTAGATGTTCTTGGTCAGACCTGATAACTGCAAAAAACCTAAGTCATGAGAGATGGTATTTGTTGTTTTAATGCATTGCATACAACTTGGTATATGATGAATTTGCTATTGTCCCTTAAAGCTTTAGTTTGTTAGAATTGATGCAAAAGATTTAGGACTGTTTTGTTATAAAGCTGAAAGCAGAAATTACATGGCTTAACTTGCAGTGACATCAAATAGTTAAAGCAAGTTTTATGATTTGTCAATCAAATAAACAGATGAAACCCTACCTTACAACATTCGACCAGAAAGTGCAGCTTGATGTTGGATATGAGAGAATTTGAAGCTTTCCTGATCTTTTGTAGACGACCATGTGATTTTACCTTTGTGTTTGGGTGTAAATGAAACTAATTCACCGACACTAACTACTGATATAAAGCGAGATATTGTCTTTATTATTACAGGATGTTCAGTCATAACTCGGTGGCCCAGCTGTGGTATTTTTTTAAGTGCATCTACTTTACACTGTCGGCGTATCAGATCCGCTGTGGATACCCGACACGAATCCTTGGAAACTTTCTCACCAAGAAATACAATCATCTCAATCTCTTCCTTTTTCAGGGGTGAGCAAATATTCCTTATTTTATATTCTTCCTATTTTTCTGCTTTTTGCTCAAATTTTCTGGTGTTGTTTTCACAGCTTTCGACTCGTTCCCTTCTTAGTCGAGCTCCGGGCGGTGATGGACTGGGTTTGGACCGATACGACGCTGTCTCTCTCCAACTGGATGTGTGTGGAGGACATCTATGCCAATATCTTCATCATCAAGTGCAGCCGGGAGACAGAGAAGGTAGCAGCGCTTCTTTAACATGTTAAATATGCACATTTTGCATCAGATAGAGTCAGGTTTATCATTTAGATATCAATAAACAGTAATCCTAGATGAAAAGCAAACGTCCCTATTACTCATTTTTATGGTTAATATTATAAACAAATTTTTGTCAAACACATTAAACCTCGGTGTGTGATGACAGAGGTGGGGTATTACTTTAAGTCATCTTGATAACATACATTTTTCCTAAATGTTTTTCCAGAAATATCCTCAACCGAAAGGACAAAAGAAAAAGAAGATTGTCAAATATGGGATGGGCGGCTTGATTATTCTCTTCCTCATTTGCATCATCTGGTTTCCACTGCTCTTCATCTCATTGGTCAAATCTGTAGTGGGTGTGGTTAACCATCCTGTCGATGTCACAGTTACAGTGAGGCTTGGAGGTTATGAGGTAAAAAACATCACTCGATAGCGTTGTACATAGCGCACCGTTGTAATATTTTTGTTTAATGATTTCATCTCTTTTCTCAGCCGTTATTCACAATGAGCGTTCAGCAGCAGTCCATTCAGCCCTTCACTGAGAAAGATTACAATCGCCTCAACAGCCAGTTTGCAAAAAACGCTGTAAGTAAATTTACAGGGTTCCCACGGGTCCTTGAAATCCTTGAAAGTTTGTGAATCTGGGGAGGGAATTCAAGGCCCTGGGAAGTTTTAGAAAATATACATACATAGATACAGGTTATTGAAAGTGCTTGAATCTATTTTATGCAAGAAG
Source organism: Paramisgurnus dabryanus (assembly GCF_030506205.2). Classification (NCBI taxonomy): domain Eukaryota; kingdom Metazoa; phylum Chordata; class Actinopteri; order Cypriniformes; family Cobitidae; genus Paramisgurnus; species Paramisgurnus dabryanus. The sequence goes on from NC_133338.1 coordinate 53,608,377, forward strand.
TTTTCTGAAAAAAAATCCATATTATTCCCTGTGTAGTGTAGGATAATATCATAAAAATTCTAGACTTTTTAAGCACATGTGCTAAACTGTTCACTTTAAATGCTTATATCTTCTGTATGCGAATGTTGATTCATATCAAAATGATTTTTTGACAAATGAAAACGTCTCAGGTTACGTATGTAACTGTTGTTACCTGAGAAAGGAACGAGACGCTGCGTCTCCCTTGCCATACTTCCTGCGTCCCTGTAACGCCGTCTTTGGCAATATTTCAGATAGCGATATACTTCCTGGCTCCCGCGTCACCCTGTCTTTGTCGTTAAGTTTCACTATTGGTTGAATTTGATATACACATTCAGACGGACTTACCACTGGAGGCGTCTTTAAAGTGTCACCGCAGTGATGCAGCGCGAGTTCCCTCGAAAGGGAACTGTAACAATGTATCTTAAAAGGTAACACGATGTAACCTTGCTCTCATTTGAAATGTGTCCCCACATTTAGTCCTTGAATTTGAGAGTATTTGACCTGGAAAGTCCTTGAATTTTAAGTTAACTAAGGTGTGGGAACTCTGAATATAACATTAATGTGCCTCAATGACATTACACAATACAAATTTATTGGTAACACTTTACAGTAGGATAAATTCATGTAAATGAGCACAGTAAAAGAGTGTTATGGATGGGATATTTTCAGTCAAAAATTAAAATAGATTTATATAATTTATTACCGGTATATTGATCCAACCATCGGTTTATATTTTCCTAAACCCCTGATGAGTCCCAGACATCAGAAAAATATCAGCCTATGTAAATGTTTCCAAGTTTTTAGGAGACAACATACTCGGAAAAGGGTTGGCTCTTAAAAAATAAACATTACATTTGTATTTTATTTAAAATTTCATGTGCGCATTTATGAGAATAACAGGGCTCTCCAAAGATTAATTGCGATTAATTCGTAATCAAAGTAAAAGTTGGTTTTGCATAATATATGTGTTTATGTGCACTGTGTGTAATTATTTTTCTGTATATAAATACACACACATGTATGTATATATATATAAATACACACACGTGTATATATATATATATATATATATATATATATATATATATACATATATATATATATCAATCAATCAATCAAAAGTTTATTTATATAGCACTTTTTAAAAACCAGCAAGTGTCTCACAAAGTGCTGCACAGACAAAGCCAAACAGCTTAAAATAAAATATAATATAAAATAAACAAAAATTAAGTAAAAACCTAGTATTAAAAGACTCACAACATTAAACTCAATAATAGAATATCAGTACAGTCCTCTTAAAACACAAGAAACATAAAAAGAACAGCTCTCAAACTGAATTAAAAGCAAGACTATAAAAATAAGTTTTGAGATAGGATTTAAAAAGGGAAATAGTTTGAACCTGTCTTAAGTCTTGTGGCAGACTGTTCCACAGTTTTGGTGCTGCTACCGCAAAAGCTCGATCCCCCCTACTTTTTTTTTTTGTTCTAGGGACACTCAGGAGGGTGTGGTCAGCTGACCTAAGAGCTCTTAGTGGAGTGTGAGGTTTTAATAAATCCGAAAGGTAGCGAGGTGCTAACCCATGTAATGCCTTAAAAACTAACACCAGGATCTTAAAATCAATTCTAAAACGTATAGGAAGCCAATGTAAAGATGCAAGAATAGGTGTAATGTGATCACGCTTACGAGTACCAGTCAATAGTCTTATATATATATATATATATATATATATATATATATATATATATATATATATATATATATATATATATATATATATATATATATATATATATATATATAAATATATATAAATATATTTTATTATACATACATTTTTCTTAAATTTATACATGTATGTGTGTATTAATATATACATAATAATTACACAACACACACACACACACACACACACACACATATATTATGCAAACACATACTTTAATTTTTTGCGATTAATCTTTTAAAAGCCCTAGAGAATAAACAGTGTTTTGGATGTGACAATTCTCTGTTATAGACATGACAAAAGACATTATTTGGTCGAGATACAACTATTTAAAAATCTGGAATCTGAGGGCGCCAAAAAAATGTAATATTGAAAAAAATTGCTCAAGTGAAGTCCTTAGCAACACATATTACTAATGATAAATAAAGTTTTTATACAGGGTACCCCCAGGATTGTCAAACTTAAATTCAAGGCTTTTTAAGACCTTTTTAATACCACTTCAAATGAAATTTAATACCTACATCGCACCCATTCGGGTAGAATAAATCATTTTAAATATGTAATATACCTCAAATAATTACTATTTACAAGTGTTTGAACATTCATGACAACATGCCTCTGAAAGGCTGAGTCCAAGGCCCAAACAGCCTAACCCTTATCTTTACCCAACAATCAAAACCAACAATCAAATAGATTTAATAGATTTAAATGTACATTTATTGTAAATTTGAAAATCCCTAAATCAGGGATGGGCAACTGGAGGGCCAGGGGCCACACGCGGCCCTTCTCTTTATCTTGTGTAGCCCGCCACGTTTTAATATGACCATTATGTCGGAGAAGGTAATTTATGTTAAAACAATAGCCTTGTTTGATCCATGAAATAAGCTGCAAACCAAACAATAACACCATTTTTAAGGTATTATTTTTTTTGCTGTTTAATATAGTTAAGATAATACCAACATCTAGTAGTAATGCTCTGAACCAGAACAATACTGACAAACAAAATTAACCCTATTATGGCAAATGAAACCCCTCAAACACAACAACAAATTAAAATGTAATGCTATTTTGACGCTAAAAAGACAAGAGATCTGTTCACTGCACCAAACAAAAAACTGGACACAAGCTCATATATAGATATATTTCTGTTAATCTTTTCTGTTAATCTTTATACAGGACCATACTAAAGTTTTCTAATGCTAACTTAGTGTGACAATGTAAATATGTAGCCTATAGTATATATTGCAAGATGATGTAATCTAATTAAACTGTAAACAAAATATATAATAGCTTTCAAATTTGCGTTATTGTTGCAGCTTATTATTGCATGGATCACACAAGACTATTGTTTAACATATAAATGACCTTCTCGACAAAATGATCATATTAAAACGTGTCTTCTCTACCTAGATTTACTAGAGATGGATTGTGGAACAGAAGATTGTGTGTGTCACTGATTAAATCAAACAACCTATCACAGGTGCGAGGACACCCGTCATTGTCCCGCCCCCACAGTCCCAAGTCATCTTGATCGAGCAAGTGCGTGTTGTGCAGCTGCGAGCGCATAGAGAAAGTCGAGCGAGCGCTCATCCCAGCCTTTACACTTAACTTTTTACTTTGCTCGCGTGGCTGTGTTTGTGCGCTTTGAACAGAGGTGCGCTCTCGGGAGGACGTTTTTCTGCGCGCGAATAGTGTTCTGTGAACACGCGAGAATGCTTTCCCGCGCGCGAATAGTGTTCTGCGCGCTTGCTAAGATGCTTTTCCGAACATGGATAGTGTGCTGCGCTCGTATCTATCGCTCGCACGTGAGATTTGTATATTCATTAACAGCATATAAATCTATTGATCATTTGAAAAATTAAGACCTCCGTGAAAAATTCAAGACTTTGAGGTGAAATTCAAAATGAAATTGAATACTTTTTCAAGACTTTTAAGACTCCGCGGGTACCCTGTTATATATTTACGATAGGAAATTTACAAAATATCTTCATGCAACATGATCTTTACTTAAAATCCTAATGATTTTGGCATCTAAAAAAAATGTATAATTTTGACCCAAACATTGTATTTTGGTTATTGCTACAAACATACCTGTGCAACTTATGACTGGTTTTGTGATCCAGGGGGTCACCTCTGTAAGGGCGTTTTCACATTAGCACTTTTGGTGCGCACCCGGGTTCGATTGACATCAGAGTTCGGTACATTTGGATGATGTGAACGGTGTCTTCCGAACTTGGGTGCGCACCCGCGAAACGTACTCGAGTCTGCTTAAAAAGGGTGGTCTGGGGTCCGGTTCATGTGAACTCCAGATCGGTTCGCCGCTAATGTGAGCGCAATCGTACCAAATCGCGGAAGTGAACCGCTGTTATTTACGTATTATATGGAATGTCCCACCAAAACAGACGTGTGTGTTTGTGTGCGTGCACTTACCTTGACAACAAAATGCATAGAATGCTTGCTTGACTTTAGTTCTTATTTTTTTAAACCTTTGGTTTTGTTTTCAAAGAAATAATACAGAAACGCACTTGCGTCTGTCTGCTGCAAACATACTAAAGTCGTTTCGATGACAACGGTCTGTCCGCCCGCGTCAATTTTTGCGGAGTCATTCAGAAATCATCTCTCTGCTTGCAGTTCGTCAATCACGCTTGTCGTCTTCTCGTTTACAGCGGTTGCCAAGCAACATGAGAACGCGCCGGCTGCAGCTTGATGATGCAAGCGTACCGCGGTTCGGATGCAAAAATAATATGTGAACACAGTCCATGGGGGGCATGGGGAGGGGGGAGCAATTGAACTCGGGTTCGGACCAGGCAATCGCACCAAATGTGAAACCGTCCTAAGATAGCAGTACTCACCTGTTGCCAAACATGTGATGCCTTCAAACTGATCTGTGTTCACAGGTGGCCATGCAGTTTATTACCCTGTACAGCTATGAAGACATCGTGACGGCCAACATCGAGGGCAGTTCAGGTTCAGTGTGGAGAATCAGTCCTCCCAGCAGACAGGAACTGATTAAAGAACTGACAAACAGCCCAGGTGACATGACACTGCGACTGGACTGGAACTTTCAGAGGTCAGTATGGTGGTTTATAATGAAACCTGCTTCTCATGGAGTAAAGACACTTATTTTTCCTGTATGTGTGTGTGTTTGAAGGGATCTCGGGAAGGGAGGGACGGTGGAACACACTTTCGACAAGCACGCCATCAGTTTGGAACGAGGGAACCCGGTCAGAGCGGATCTGGCCGAACTGTTGTTGCGTAACCGGACAGAGCCTGTGTAAGTCTAAGAGACCTTTAAGCTTTTTTGGGCCAAGGACCCCGAGAGGATGAATAAGCACCTCTTATATCAAGTATTTGCTTGATTCTGTACATTTTGTTGGCTTGATGTTTTATGTTGCAGTTCTTTATAAACCACTGGAGAGCAACTCCAATTTTATTAACAGTTTGGCGTCTGTCGACTCTGAACATTTCTCTTATTTCTTATGTCTCAGGCGGGTACCTCACATGTTTCCAAACTACATCAGAGCGCCGAGCGGAGCTGAAGCTAAACCTGTCAATCAGCTGTATGATGGTAAAACACCAGCTCCTCTTTATATAAAAGCAAATGTTTATAAGACAATGAGATGATTTTGATCTGTGTCTGATCAGGTGGTGAAGACGGATATCAGGATGTGACCGTGTCTCTGATGAGAGATATGTCTTGGAATGGAAGTGGTGCGGCGGAGTGGTGGGACATTAGTATTGCGGGCTGTACAGAGTCATGTGACGTCTTACCCATGATTATCTTCAATGACAAAGTGAGCCCTCCAAGTCTGGGCTTCCTAGCTGGATACGGGTAAGCGGACGGCATTGCTTTAGTGGAAACTCTTCATATGAATCATTAAAAGAATTTCACTTTCATAAAAAAACCTTAACCCCATCCAAAATGTCTTGTTAATTTTTTGAGGAAAACATTCCAGGATTTTTTTCCATATAGTGGACCTCAACACTTTACAGTTTCAATGCAGCTTCAAAGGACTCTAAATGATCCCAAATGAGGCATAGGGGTCTTACCTAGCGAAACCATCATCATTTTCAGCTAAAAACATATGAACTTTTAAGGCCAATTCACACTGATCCAACATCAACCAACTCCAACATTCTAAAGTCTCATTTACTTTGATCCAACAACTGCCAACAAGGGTTTCACACTGACCCAAAAATGCATTTGTTGGCGTTTGTTGGATCAGTGCGGATTGGCCTTTAAACCACAACTTCTTGTCTTGCACTAGCCGTGTGATTCGCCAGCATGAGGTCACGTGTTACATATGTGAAACGCACACTTGCGGACCATTTGAAACAATAAACTGACACAAAGACAACGTATGAACGCTCCTCTTTCTTCAAACTTGTTAATACTGAAGTGGTAGTTTTCACATACTTCGCAGAAGTTGTGGTTTAAAGGTAATTTTTTTTGGCGAAAATGAGAAATGTTTCGCTAGATAAGAACCTCGTGGTGCATTCACACCAGTTGCGAAAGAAGAGTTAAGCACGAGTGATTTACATGTTAAGTCAGTAAAAAGACGCGATAGACATCCTGTGGCACGAATGATGCGGCACGAATTGAGCATTTCAGGCGAATTGAAAAATCGAAAGTTTGTTGAACATTCGCCCTGCGTTAACCAATCAGGAGCTTGCTCTAGTAGTGATATGATTAACAACAATGGAGGACAAAACATTGTCGCTGTATGTGGACACCTGGAGCTGTACGAAACATCTTCGTACATTTATAGAAACAGGAATAAAAAGAAGGAAAGGGAATGAGAAGGTCGGACAATCTGGTAAATTGTCTCGTTAGGGGTTGTGCACACCAAAACTTTTAAACGCAGCTGAAAACGCCTGAATGCCAGCTGTTTTTCAGCTGAGTGCTTTGGTAGCTCTGATACTTCAGCTGTGAGCCGGTTGGTTGCTGTGGTAATGTCCCGCCTCTCCTCCACTGTGATTGGACGGCCGTGTGAGAACTGACATTGACGACCTGAGCTTTTCACCCAAAGTTGAATATTTTTGAACTCTCTGCGCTCAGCTGGTTTTCAGCATGGAAGAAAAACGCTATATAAAAAGGTGAGCTTCCATTGGAATCAATTGAAAACATGCACCTGCCACGGGCGTAACAGCTTTGGTGTGCACGCCCCCTTACTCAATTTGAGCTATATATGAAGAGTTTGGTTCCAAAACGCAATAAATCCATTTTGACTCATTTTTGTAAAAATATTTTTCTATACCGAGAAAGTGACAAGATAAAAACCACAAAACGTAGTGGGGGACTACGGAGGAAAATTAGCCGTCGGCTAAATCCGGTACAATACATGAAATGAAAATGTTATGTTAAAAATTGTGCATGGTCCCATTATAAATAAATAAATGAAAAACGTAAAAAATTCAAATCCATAATTAGATTTTTAAAGATTTATTATAAAAACTGATTATTTTTTAAGTCCACCACAGGTTTATCAATGCCATCAAAATTATTATTTTGTTTTTGTTTGTTTGATGATCACAAAGTACAAAGTAGATGAAGAAAACTAGGATTCGTGTGTATTCAAAGCGCCGCCATTAATGTTTACAATGCGTAAAATGGTGCGCTGTGATTGGTTAAATGGATTTATTACATTCTGCAATGGAGGAGGCACTTGTCGCGTTTTGGAAAAAAGATGAAAGAATAACTCCGATATCGGATTTCGTGTAAAATTAAGAATTGACTTTTTAATACTGACCAGATACAATACTGATTTTTTATTGCGTTTTGGAACAAAACTCTTCATACAGTTTATACATATTGACACTACAAGCTAGCGAAAGCTGGAAAATTGAGCGTATTCATATCAAGTTAACTCAAAATGTTCAAACATCCAACTGTGTGCGAATAGCAAAATGTATTTGCTTTATACGAGTCTGATGTGAACAGAGTTATGTCTTGGTTGAGATCGTTTAGAGCAGTGGTTTTCAAACTGGGTTCCAGGGGGGCCGCGAGATGGTGCCGGGGGGGCCCAGTTTTATGACATTTTTATAAAATACATTAATTTATCATGAATTCTGTGAAATTAAACCTATAATTTAATGTTTTGTTTAATTCAAATGTGAAGTTTTAGAACTGTTTTGTGTCATACATTTTCTTTGGGGGGGCCGCGAAGGAACGCACCGTACACAAAGGGGGCTGCACGCCGAAAAAGTTTGAGAATCACTGGTTTAGTGTCCTTTGAAACTGTAAACTATTGATGTCCACTAAAGTCCAATATAATGAGAAAAATCCTGGAATGTTTTCCTCAAAAAACACAATTTCTTCTCGACTGAACAAAGAAAGACATAAACATCTTGGATGAGATGGGGGTGAGCTATATCAGGATTTTTTCTTATGAAAGTGAAATAATCCTTTAATGTAGATAAAAGACAATTCTAGGTCAGATATGTGTGTTCCTGTAGCTTTACTGATAACTGAGCAAAGGGTTTGATCCCCAGAGAACACACATACAAATAATTTTATCTTTTTTGGGGGGGATTAAAGCATCTGCCAAATGCATAAATGTCAAATGTAAATCGGTGTAGCCTCCTGTCGGGAACAAAAAGGCATATGGAGTAATGCATTTAAAATTCATTGATTTAAAAAGCACTTTTGAGAATGATCCGAATCATTTATTTCTCTAACAAAGCGTTTCTCCTGTCTCAGTATTATGGGGCTGTACGTTTCCGTGGTGTTGGTCATCGGCAAATTCGTCCGAGGCTTTTTCAGTGAAATCTCTCACTCCATCATGTTCGAGGAACTGCCCTGCGTGGACCGGATCCTCAAACTCTGCGTGGACATTTTCCTGGTGCGGGAAACCGGAGAATTGGAGCTGGAAGAGGAGTTGTACTCCAAACTCATCTTCTTGTATCGCTCTCCAGAGACCATGATCAAATGGACTAGCGAGAAGACTCAAGACTGAAACTCCAGTATCTCACGCTCGCAGTTTACGAAATGTTTCTCGGCTGGAACTCACGGAGCTTTACGCTTATAAGAGCCGATGAATTGTTCAATGTCTTATGAACTCTTACAAGAGTCTGTTGCCATTTCTCATGGAGTTTTCCTCTTTGCACTTTCAAGCATCACTTTGGCTGAACTGAGCTTAGTTTTCTCAAATCTGAAAGCAGAACTTTAATTTCAGCCTCTTGAAAGTGACGGATCCTAGATGTAAGGACTTGAAGACGCTGCATACAGGCCATCGCAATGTCTGCACGCACAGATCAGAGATGTCAAAATCCAAACACTATTGGGGTGAATCATGAAAACTGTCAAGATGTCCAGGTTACATTTCACCCTAAAACCAAAAGATCTTTCAGCCTCCAAATTACCTCAATGTGTGCATTTGACTTTTTGACATTGTTGTTATTATTACACTACTACAAATACAACATGCATAAATACTACGGTATGATTTTTTCATGACTATAATGCATTTACATAAAACGATTTTGGGGTGAAATATGACCCGGGCATGTGTGTTTTTGCTCCGTTACTACAACCAAACTGTTTACAAGCCAATGAATTTTAGGATGAGAGCCGTTTAGTATTTTGGTTTTGGTTTTAGGATTTCTGATAAAGGCAGAAAGTCTCAAACACTTGAAGATGATTCATGTAATTTCCTAGTAAAATCTCTTTTCAGGTCATGTCAAATCAACAGCTGTTTTACTTTAGAAAGGAAATAAGTGGCTCTTCTCCATTCGCTAGCTGCTGGAATGCTGCGCTCAGCAATTTTGGTCATCAAGATGACGTCTTGTTTTAAATGTCATAAGTGCACATTTCTGTTTTGTGCCAAGTTACATTCATCTGTAATGGCTGAAATGATCATTTCCACTTTATAGTTATACAAAGAGCAGGTACAGTACAGTACATTTCTCCTGCTTTCTCTCCAAAAACATCGGATGTATGTAAAAAGTCATGTTTTAAGGCAATCTGCCAAACTAAGAAATCACGAATGCTGCCCATCTGCACAAATAAATGACTGTTATTAATGATTGTGTCTTCACTCAATGATCAAATGAAGAGCGGATGCAAAACAAACCCCATTTTTGTATTAGGTCCTTATGTTTAGGTTTAGTCATTTCTAGGGCTGTCAATCGATTAAAATATTTAATCTAGATTAATCACATGATTATCATGAGTTAACTTATGATTAATAGCAATTTAATTGCACAGTTTTATCTGTTCTATATCTCAATTAAACACTTCTAAACACTCTAATCAACACGGTCAAATATGACATATTTACAAATATGGATGCTTTATGCAAATGTATGTTTATTATTAGTAAAAAAGTCTGAAAAAAGAATTTTCAAAATTTTCAAAAAATTCAGTTAAGTAAGGGATAATGTAGAGGCAGCCAGTCGTTATCGGGAAATAAGCCCCGACAGTGCGAAGCGGAGGGTCTTGTATCACACTGAAGGGGCTTATTTCGCGATAACTACCGGCTGCCTCTACATTATCCCGCTTATTACACGGCTACTTGTCACATAAGAAAAAAAACTGGACATGAATATGAATTTGAAACATTTTATTGGCATATTTGTTTTAAATTAACATGTTTATCCTTCCGCGAAACTTTGCACAGATGCATAAAATGATCGTAATACCTTATTAAGATCCTCTGCTTCATACTTGTCTGTCTCCATTTTTTTCTATTTTAGCCAGTCTTTGAGAAGTTTTAATGCCCATTCTGTATTTTTTTGTGTGTTGGCTTCGTAGCTGTCATGCTCTATTTTGTCAAGTTCAGTCTCGGTAAGCTGTCTGTGTCTTGTCATTGTTCGTTCTTCTATCCACTGTTTAAATGTTTTGTTTTTTCCGTACATGTTAAAATTAATGTCAAAATCCATTCTTAATTTGTTGTCCAGTGTTTGTCACAAGATGGCGCCAAACAGTAATCTTTATTGGCGCGGAGCGATTTTAATCGTACAAGTAGTACCGGCTATGCGTTATTACTTTGGAGCGGTTATTATTTGAAAAGAACGAACCTGCAGATGTCTCAACTGACCAATCAGAATCAAGCATTCCAGAGAGCCGTGTAATAAAAAATGTTAAGGTTCTAAACAAAATCACAGCATCTATACTTTAAAAATCACTGGTAAAACTAATAGATTTGGCACACACAAAGTCAAAAACGATATCATATTATGTTAAAGTTTTTTTCTGTCTTTTATTGTTTGATTGACATCAAGATCTACTGTAATGCAATGATCTGATATAATCTTACACATCAGATATTTTCCCCCAACAGTTAATTAAACATTCACTTAAGACATAACAGATTATATCTGCATGAATTCTTATCAAAACCGATATTTTTAAAACTGTAATTCTGTCTATGTATGCATATATCGGGGTCACCTGCCTGTGTGCATGCCTCAGATGTGTCAGTCAGCTTGAGGAAGATTGTTTGAGTCTTGACGCTCTTAATAACTCTTTAAACATCAAATCAGGTCCCGAAATTTGTCTTGTCAATTAAGAAAAAACATTTGCATAAAAAACGTGTTCCTGATGAGTTTAAATGTTAATCTGTAATACCGCAATTATCCACTAGATGGTGCACTTACCCAATTTATAAAAAAATATTTACTAATTTTAAACTGTGTATGTTTTGATAATCATTCTGAATCTGATCTCTAACAAAATTCCTTCACAAAAATTAAAAAAAAAAGCTTTTTGCTAAAAAAATTATTTTGTAAGAAAAATAACAATTATTAAGAGTTTATAAGCAGATAAAAAAATGTAGATAGGATGAAATGTTTTTTCCAGGTTTGTTTGTTTATTGTTTGTTGGAAAGCAGGCTGTCTGTTCTTTCATTTGATATATTTGTATGTTTATATATTTTTATAGAAAATTTTCCTGGAAGGCATTTTGTGAAAATCACAAAAAGTGCTGGCGGGCAACTTTAAAAAAAGGCTGGCAGGGAATGAGTTAATAACTATTTTAACATCAAGCAAGTCCTGCACTTTATTTTCTAATTCCTGCATGTTTCTCAGATGCGCATCATTCATATTAGTTAAGTATTTAGGATGAGACACTTCTCAGAAAACGTACAAATAAAACTTGTTTTAGACGTTTAATGATTATTTACTGTCTAAAACTGCATCTCAATTTATCCAACAATGCGCTAGGCCAAGGGTCAAAAATTGTGCGTTGCATTAATTGTACGTTAATAAAATTTGTGTCGTTAAAATAAAGTTCCATTAATGCGTTAATTTTGACAGCCCTAGTAATTTCACTTTAATGGTAATGAAAAGGTTATTTTCACAGATGTCACATATCATTGGTACTGTCTTTCACTGCAAAACCCTCTAAAAATATCTAGAAGAAAAGTCATTTTTTAACAAATATTAACAATATTCTAATATATTCAGTAAACCTCCTCCTGAGCTCTTAAAATATAAGCCAAGTCTTTGTCTCTGATTGATACAATGCAAGCCAAATGCATCAATATAAAAACACACACGGTTGTGATATGGTCATTTAAAATGTTTTATTCACTTACAAATGAAGAAATCATTGATTCCAATGGAATAAAAACAATTCAGTGGTGCATAATAAACTGAAAATGATATTAACACATTTAACACAACCAATCCAAACCAAGCATCTGCTATTCATCATCATCCAAGAGAAATTCGCTGATTTGCATCTTCATGCGAGATCTGTGAAGATACACAGTAAACACATGAGATCTACAGATCTACAAGACTCAATAATGAAGATCAACTTGTTTCTCACCTCATCTCACGTTTCTCAGCTTCTGTTGTTATGTAGGACGGCAAAGTGTTTACTTCTTCCTGAAATACAAAACTCAAATATTACTCATGCTCTTTTTTTATGCTATTCATCCATGTGTCAGTCTCTCAAGGTTTTAAAAACACATTTAAAGTGTCTTTAGATGGTAGCTGGTCACCATGACCAAGAGCTGGATAAAAAATAGGATTTTGTTTTTCGATTTAATGAACTAAATCGATTTGGGAAATCATTGCATGCTTCACTTCAAATGATGTGAATATTGTGTACACTTCGCTTCTCGTTCTAAAGACGTCACCATCTTTCATGTGGCACCAGTTAAAAAAATGCAAAGAATCATTGTGGAAAGTTATGTAGCATTAACTAGCATATAGCGCTAACTCAGCAGTCATAACTCTGTTTTTAGCATTGTAACAACATTATACTTAATTTAATGTGTAATCTACTCTGTGGACTGTGACATCATAGTTGGTGTTATGTTGGCCGGTTTTCCAGCTGTCTTTTGCATGCTTTAAAAAAAGAAATGTTTTGTTTTATTGCTAGGTTTTAATGCAGATGTGTTATCTGACTTTTGGATTGTATCTGAACACAACCATTCGACACTGCCGTCGAACACAGAGGTCATGTGTCGTCTGTTAAACTCACCATGTCTTTAACAGTGAGTCTGCAGCTGTAACACAACAGTGTCTTTAAATCCTCGTACTGAAGAGACCTGAAATACACAGATCAAAAACATTAACATCTCAGTTCTTGACTTCTTTCAAAGAAAAATTAAAAATAGCAGTTTGTACCTGTTAAAGGAACATGAGCCTGTAGTTTCACACTGCCAACCTTCACCGCAGCATTGCTTTGATGAACCTTCAGATGAATCCTGAAGTTTGATCTGGGATAACTGCTCAGATACTGAAGTAGCATGGAAAGCGGACGCTTTATCTGAAAAAGTGTTTGAGGATGGATGTAAAATTATATGACTTTATCACTTCTTCTTTATATCCTCTCTACGATCCAAACCGAATATAAAGATTCATTAATGACTTAAAGGGGACAAGACTTTATAAAGATGTAAAATAAGTCTTTGGTGTCCCCACATATGTTAAGTTTTATCTCAAAATACCCCACAGATAATTTATTACAGCATGTTAAAATTGCCACTTTGTAGGTGTGAGCAAAAATGTGCCGTTTTTGGGTGTAAACACATATCATTGAAGTAAAGAAGATATTTTGATAAATGATAGTAAGCACACAGTTGATGGTACCCATTGAATTCCATCATATTCGTTTTCCTACCATAGAAGTCAATGGTTACAATCAGCTGTGTGTTTACCATCATTTATCAAAAAAATATATTTATAAAGGTTTACAACAACATAAGGATGAGAAAATGATTTATCCTCCTATTAAGAGGATAGGTTTGGACCCAACAGCTGATGAATAATCTATAGTATATGTGATAGAAACAGGTGGGTGAACTTTTTCTGGTCTGCAAAAATTGCCAGTTTAAACTTGCTATAAAACCAGTTAGCATAAATAAACAAGGTAGTTATAATGGAGATGGGTTTAGTGTTAAACTTACCTACGTTAGTGTCAATGGCACAGAGACATAACAAACACTTAGCTGCAGGTTCATGACTCTGTTTGGGCAAAGCCGTATGAAGTTTTTCACTTGTTCTGGAGAGAAACCGGATCAGATAAACTCATCAGTCATGGTTGAATGATTGTAGCTGTATTATTTATTTCAATCAAACATGTTACCTATAGATGGTGCTAACAGTGGAGGGGAAATCAGCCTGAAGATTGGTGACAAAACTCTCAGTCAGCCGTTGGATGCTGGCTTTATCATGTCTCTGAAAGAACAGTGTGACGTTAAAAAAAATCTATTAATATAACAAACTAGCTTTATTTTTTTATGCAACTTTTAGAATTGAACATGCAGGTCTTTGTGATGTCTACATGTGTTTACAAGATGTAGAGTTAAAGGGATAGTTCACCCAAAATTGAAAATTACCCTATGATTTACTCACCCTCAAGCCATTATCAATGTATATGATTATCAATTTTTAGCCGAATACAATTGGAGTTATTTTAGAAAATGTCCTGGCTGTCCCAAGCTTTACAATGGTAGTAAATGGTGCTTCTGATTTGAAGCCCAAAAAGTCCAGTATCTTCCAGTAACGACCGACAAACGTTCACAAGAAAATGCATTTCCTCCATTTGACATGGGGAACGAGACGTAGTGTAGATTTGTTGAGAAAGACGAGACGCAACGTTGTATGCTGGAAGCGCATTGAAAACATGCTTCGGCCACACTGAAAAAAATGATTCATTGAATTTAATAAATTTTTTTAAGGTAAGTGGTTGCAATCAATTTATTTAAGCTATATTTAAACAAAAGTTTTATATTTTATTTTACGTTACTAATGTTTTTTGTTTAAATGTAGCTTAAATAAATTGATTGCAACCACTTAACTTAAAAAATTGATTAAATTCAATGAATAATTTTTTTCAGTGCATGGGTGTAAAAGCTTTGGTGTGCACGCCCCCTAATCGTGTTAGTTTGAAAACAGATAATCATATACATCGAGGATGGCTTGATGGGGAGTAAATCATGGGGTCATTTTCATATTTGGCTGAACTGTCCATTAAATACAAGTTCTTCTGCAGCATTAACCACTTGATTAGACACATGGATTTTCTCATTTACTGGCATCTAATCTTTAAAGGGGGTATTTCACGCGATTTCATGCATTCTGATTTATTAACACAGATTAAGAGTTGGATTTCTCATGCTAAACATACGCAAAGTCTTAAGAAAGTAGTTGGCCGTATGGCAGAGTATGGCCGAATGCACTTCATTGAGGTTCGTATAAGTTTCGGAAGTTTTTTTACTCATTCCCCGCAAGGCTTTTTTTTTTAAAGTTGGTCACCAGCATTTTTTTCCACAAAATGCCTTCCAGAAAAATTATTTTATAAATATATAAACATACAAATATATAAAATGAAAGAACAGACTCTGCTTTCAAACAAACAAAAACAAACAAAACAAAATCGTCATTTGTTCTCTTTTATCACCTCTTAAATACGGGTAGGTTTCTTCAAAAAAAAAAAAAGTTTGAGCAAAAATCTGAAATAACTGCGTTTTTGTAAAGGAATTTTGTTTTAGATTAGATTTAGAATGATTACCAAAACATACACATAGTATAAAATTAATAAAATATTTTTTTTCTTTAGTTCTTGGGTAAGGTTGCCATCTAGTGGATGATAGCGGAATTACAGATTACTGTAAAAACTCGTCAGGAAAGCATGATTGGATTTCTCTTAAATGACAACATAACTCGTCAATGTCAGGGAAAGAGTTAAACATAAAAGATTCATATGTAACGATCTTGCTTTATTTCTTTTATGGCCAATTTCAGTGCAGGAAGTACAGTGGAAGTCCTTATATGGGCACTTTAACCGGAATAGCACACACACCAACCAAGAGCTGAAATCAACGTCACCAACAAATTGTGTTTTTGTTTGTGAGGAAAATTTAAGTTTGTTTAGCTTCCCAATGAACACAGTATTAAGGAAACAATGGATATAGTTTGTTTATCAGCGGTAGCAGTGGAGTTGTGCATGCGTGTGTTTATAGGGCGGTATGTAAAACTGCATCAAATATTTGTGTTTTATTGGCAATCAATGTGTAAGTGCATATGATTCACTACATGTTCATGTCGTTTACAATTATAAGCTATCCTGAGATAGCGGGATAACGTTTTGTTGTGAATGGATGAACTGAAAACAAACTCTTGAATCTGCAGATTCATTTGTACGTGAAGTAGGACGAGTCACTTGGGAAATGAAGAGATATCTGTTATAGAGTTAAAATAACAGGTGTATTATTGACAAATCTCCATATTAAAACGCTAAATGTAAAGCAGCTCTCCACTAATTACCAAAAACCCATCTGATCAGCTTTTACCCCAACAACAAAGAACAAACATTTACATAAATACATCAAGACTGTTTTAGCACCATTAACAAGATTTGCAATTTGTTTCACGATAATAAATCCCAATCCTCAGCATGTTAAGCAAAAAAAATCAAATTAAAAAAAATATCACTCTTCAAATTCCAAGTATACAATTGTATAAACAATATTATACAAACATAAACAATTGATTTTGGTTATGACCATTAATGTTAGTTTAGGGCAACTGTGGCACAAACCTTACATAGGGTGCTGGCCTTATAAACTCTATAAGCACTTTACACTTTACTTGATTTTGGGATCAAATTTAACCATCTCTAATACCAAACCTCTAGTCAGTAGCTCAGCGGAGACCTGAAGACAGCCTGTTGTTTTTACAACTAAGCTTCACAGACAAATATTTGAAGAAGAACGCGAGAAACCGCAGGACTGAAGATGTTAGCAGATGGAGGAACATTACTCTCCACAGGTGACAGGTGCTTACCTTCGTATCCAGGCTGGAGATAAAAACTGAGGGCACGTTGAACATCCTGTTGTAGAAGGCGATCTCTTTAGATGAATAATCCCTCATGGGTCTCACGATCACCACATCCCCGTAGCGCGTGTCTGAGAAAGCCTTCACAAACAGCTGACGTCAGCTCTGCGCGTTCGTATAAACACGTAGCCTCGTTTGAATCGGCAAACTTTACTCACCGTGTCTGAAGCCAGCGCTGCTCCGCGGCCCAAAGCGATGTTACTGAGCAGTTTCACAGCCAGACGCGAACAACTGTCGCCCATCATGACCTTCGTGTAGTCGTTCGCACGGGCCGTGTGCAGGATCAGATGCTGCCTGTTTCCAAACACACAATTTATAACAAAGCTACATTTAAATACTTAAGCAGGAAAGAGTTGGATGTAAAGACCTTAAAGTCTGCAGCATGTCTTCTTTAGCCGTGAGTGTTTTAATAGATGAGAAGAGTCTCTGTAATGACTCGGTGTGTTCAGGGGAACAGATAAACTCCTCCTGAGACACGGCACTGACGGACGCTTCTGTGACCTGACGTTTCTCTCTTATATACTGATCCACCGCCTCTTTATAACTGGGATCAGACCGCTCCGGATCAGACGTCACAGGCATCAGTACAGATGTGGGCAGACTGAAAACCTGAGACAGAACCAAGAGCACAAAATTTGATTTCAGTTCAATTTTATCCAAAAGTGTTGTTATGTTTAAAATGCAAGCTCACGTTTGCAAATTATATACAGTCTAGTATTGTTCATAAATATATTTCATAAAGCTGTGAGGTACATTCATTTTACCACGGTTGTTCTTAGGTTTGTGGTAAAATCTGCGTAATCACACAGCTTTTATTAAACAGAGGCAACAGCATCCATGGCAAAGGACACTTATGTTTAATAAAGAGTTACATTTATTATTTATAAGATTCAAAATATAAGTGACCATGGAGCCCAAAACCACTCAAAGTTGCATTGGTATATTTTGTAGCAATGCCTTTTTTATGCCAAAAATAATTAGGATATTACAAGATGATGTTTCATAAAGATATTTTTTTCATTTTCCTACCGTAAAGATATAAAAAATGTAATTATCATTACCAGGGTTATATATTATGTTTTAATTCCCATAAAATTGTATAAAATCTTCCCTATTATATAATATATGCTCTATAGAATCAGCGTTGTCTGGCTCTCTCCCAAGGGATTTTTCCCGCCTAGGACTTTTCCCCCAGGGTTTTCCTCCTAGGGTTTTTTTCAACCCGTGGGGAGTCTGCTGACATTGGCTAAACTTAGCACTCTCTTTTATAGGATACACGTGCGGTCACGTGATTACGCATCCGGTCGGAACTTTACTTCCGGTTTCTGTTCGTCTAATGGTCCGACTAGATGCTGAAACTGAACTTTTTTTGAATATATGCTCATTTTCCAGCTCCCCTAAAGTTAAACATTTGATTCTTACCGTTTTGAAATCCATTCAGCTGAAATGTGCTAGCGCCAGACCCGGAGATCAGCTGAATGGATTTCAAAACGGTAAGAATCAAATGTTTAACTCTAGGGGAGCTGGAAAATAAGCTTATTTCTAAAAAGAGCGAAATGTCCCTTTAAATAAATACCTCGTCGAAAATAACAAATGTTTGGGTTTCCTCTGTAATCTACGTGTTGTTTATTTTGCTTTTTTGTATATAAATAAACTACTTTAAAGGACTTTGTTGTTATTTATTCTTAGCAGAGTTTACCGGAAGTTACGTGTGTTTCACTTGCCACTTGTTTATGTTGTTACTGCTGAAACCGCCTATTCTTAACATTATTACTACGCTCCCTAGTATGGTTAATCCAACCACTGTATTCTACTGCTTATGTTTACAATTTTTCTGTGTTTTCTCCTGCATCTTTAATGTTAAGCTGCTTTGAAACAATTAAACAATTGTGAAAAGTGCTATATAAATAAAATTGAATTGAGATGCAAAGAAAGTTCTGGTAAATGTCCAGAAACTTTCCATGGGAACATAATTTGGGGAATTTTGGAAATATTCCAAATTGAATACTTAAAGCAACACTATGTAGTTTCCATGTAAAAATGACTTACAGCTCCCCCATGTGGTTGAAAAGCGCAACAGTGCCTGGTATCAGACACTCTTCTGCAGGCAGGGGGAGGGGCGGGGCTGTGTTTCCTACCCTCCACCGCCACTTTCAGAGTGTGCTTGTAGCAGCTAGGAGGTTGCTCAGGTTGCAGCAACAGTACAGTTTGTCCAGTTTAAAGTTGTTTTATCACTGAAATAATTTTAGAGACATTATTTAAAGGTAAAAAAACTACATAGTGTTGCTTTAATGGGAATTTATAGGAATTATTTGGAAATGTTTATACTATATCATATACAAACATAAATAAACATCTTGTTTGGTCATAAGCAGACATACATGCAAAGTATTACAAATTTTGAGGAATCCTGGTACTTACGCTCATCAAGCTGTGAATTTATTTGATCATAAATTATTTCTGAAAAATTTTGGATCAAATAAATCCACAGCTTGATGAGCATAAAGGACGTCTTTCAAAAACATAAAAAAATAGACATTTGTCCAATATTTTGGGTCCAATGATAACAGAAAACTGGCTGGCAGAATGTAGAAGAAAGATCATCACAGCTTGGGCTGGCTACATGATAGCTAGCCTCATAAATTTCAATAAAATAGTGCTAGCTTACATTTACCCTGCAATTTTTTCAAATTCCCAGTTATTCCCACATATTTCCCATTAATTCCCATAGAAAGTTTCCAGCCTTAAAAATCCCAGAATTTTGCAACCCTAATCATTAGTAATATGCTTTGCCAAGGACTTCATTTAGACAACTTTAAAGGTGTTTTTCTCAATATTTTGATTTTTTTTGCATCCTCAGATTTTCACAATGTTTTATCTCAGCGACATATCAAATAACAAACTATACATCAATGGAAAGCTTATTTATTCAGCTTTCAGATTATGTATGAATCCTTATGACTGGCTTTGTGGTCCAGGGTCAAATTTATATCACATACACAGTTAAATGCATATACAACCTGTAGTGAAATGTAAATCTGCTATACTCTATAGACTGCAACCATACAATGCAATATACACCAAAGTTAAGGCGTGTGAAAAAGAATCAGAAATGAAATCAGAGGCTAAAACTTTGGAATTAAAAATTAAATAAATGTAAATAAAGAGAACAGAGAATGAGGACAGGACTGAAGATTGGAGGCTTAAAATGTGGTAAAAAGGTATTTTACAACATATTTGTTACAAAACAACAATAAAGTATATAGAAAAGAAAAAATATAATCCATCTGGTTTGTGTTTAGATCTCAGGTTGTTTACCTGTTCCAGAGGTAGTATGAAATAAGGAAAGCCGGTCTCTGTGAAGATTTTCTTCAGTTTAGTGACAGACCTCTGCCTCTCATCTAAACTCAGTCCAGTGACTCCACCCTCTGAAAAATATCACGCAAAAGACGAAAACTTCATATTTTACCAATTTTACAATGAATAACCTTGACTTTGACAAAAGAATAATGCAAGTCTGTGCCATATTAGAGGGCATTACCATCTATGTATACAATTCCAGGTACAAATCTCAGCTTTTTGGGAGCATCCCGACCAAGTCCCTGTTAAAGAACAGCAGAAAATTAACTAAACCAAACCTAGAAAAGTACAGATCCTAAAAACAACTCTCAAATCAGTTGGTAGGTGGTAGTTGGTTTAACATGGTTTCTAGCTGGTCTAGCAGATCGTCTTTGTCTAACAAAATCACAACAAACAGAAATCAGGAAATGTTGCTTTATGTACCTCTTGGACTTGTGAGAGCATCGAGCAGGATGAAGCTCCACCAGACAAAGCCAGAAGAACCTAAGAAGAATTTCAAAAAGTCAAGGTGCAAGTCACAGTTAAAATCATATCTTTATATTCATTTTAATATTTACCTTTTCTTGGGGAAAGATGACACGATTTTTTCCCAACATGGCTCGAAATTTGTGAATGAAATACTCTTTGAAACAGGACCTGGTCAAAGATAAGATACCATTCCTTAATAGTATGTAGGAATCGTATCACAAATAGGGTTGCAAAGTTCTGGGATTTTGGAAATATTCCAAGTTGGAAACTTAAAGGATTAGACCATTTCTTTTAAAAAAATCCAGATCATTTACTCACCACTATGTCATCCAAAATGTTGATGTCTTTCTTTGTTCTGTCAAGAAAAAATTATGATTTAGAGGAAAACATTTAATGATTTTTCTCATTTTAATGGACTTTAATGGACCCCAACACGTAACAGTTTTAATGCAGTTTAAAAATGCAGTTTCAACACAGCTTCAAAGGACTCTAAACGATACCAAACGTGGCATAAGGGTTTTATCTGGCGATACGATTGTCATTTTTGACAAGAAAAAAATTTGCACTTTTAAACCACAACTTCTCGTCTTCCTCCAGTCCTGTGACGCGCCAGCGCGACCTCGCCCAATACATCATCACGTCAAGAGGTCACGGATGACGTATGTGAAACTACGCCCCAGTGTTTACAAGTGTGGAGAAAGAGGACCGTTCAGACGTTGTTGTATGTGGAATGATACGAATTAATGTCTATGTGTCAGTTTATTGTTTAAAATGGTCTGCAAATGTGCGTTTCATATATGTAACATGTGACATTTCCACGCAATTACGTGAGGTCGCGCTGGTGCGTCACAGGATCGGAGATAGACGAAAAGTTGTGGTTTAAAAGTGCATTTTTTTTTCAAAAGTGACAATTGTATCGCTAGATAAGACCCTTATGCCTCGTTTGGGATCGTTTAGAGTCCTTTGAAACTGCAATTTTAAACTGAATTAAAACTTAAAGGTGTAGCGGAGGATTTTCTCGAATTTTAGAAAAGAACCGCCTTCTCCGCTTTTTAAAAAAATGCAATTGCGCAACGCTCCTGATTGACAGCTAGGAGGACCAATAGTCTTGATGATCCACCCGGAAAAAGAAATCCTCCGCAATACCTTTAAGTATTGAGGTCCATTAAAGTCCATTAAAATGAGAAAAATCCTGGAATGTTGTCCTCAAAAAACATAATTTCTTCTCGACTGAACAAAGAAAGACATCAACATTTTGGATGACATGGTGGTGAGTAAATTATCTGGATTTTTTTTTAGAAAATGGACTAATCCTTTAAGAAATAAAATTTTTAGGTAAACTTCCTTTACATCTGAATCATCTTTATCCATGTGGCCAGGCGCAATTCCCAAAAATTCCTGTCAATTTCTATCGAAAGTTTCCAAAATTCCCAGAATTTTGCAACCCTGATCATAAAGTTATCTATATTTGAAAATAAGAAATATTATGACTTTACTTACTTGCAAAAGGCATCACTGACACGTATGATCAGCACTGCAGTTTCCTCCTTACATTTCACACATTTCTTGTTTAGCCTGAAAAAAGGTGTTGGACATAACATGGTTTGTACTTTGTATGCACCTTTTTATGCGTTACAGTAAATACTGTTTTTGACATGTAGCCCAGTAATACCATGTTATTTTTGAAGCACTGTAACCGTGAAACACCATAATACATGAACATGTTGATCATTCAGTAGTACCATGGTATCCATAAAAATACCATAGTGAGTATTATTATCACTGTACCATACAACTACTCTACTGTAAAGATCTGTTTGTCTTATAGCATCTACTTTGGGTTAGAATTAGGGATGCTTAACGATTAATCGCGATTAATCGTTAGCAGAATAAAAGTTTTTGTTAAAATCATATATGTGTGTGTGAACTGTGTATAAAAACTTTGTATAAATAAATGTACACACATGCATGTATATGTTTTAGAAATGTTTACATGTGTATAAACATTTGTATATTTATGTATAATTTATATTATATATAAATATAAATACTTAATATATAATTTTTTTTTCTTAAAATTATACATGAATGTGTTCATATTTATATATATATATATATATACATATTTATTATACACAGTTTACACACATATGTGATGTAAACAAAAACTTTTATTCTGCTAACGATTAATCACGATTAATTGTTTAGCATCCCTAGTTAGAATCAAGCAGGATAAAACAAGCATATAACGAATAACTTTCTTGGTTAAAGTCCCATCATATTCAGTTTAATGAATAAATACTGAAGCAAATCACAGCACAGTTTACTTTAATGACACCATACAGTTTACCATGGTATTTATGTTGACATCTAGTGTTCAGGTTTACTTACGTCGGCACAGGTGTCTTCTCCAAACCATTATACTCTTCGTCAACCTGACACATGATTTCTTTTCGTATATGAACTAACGTTAGCTTCAGAGAGAAATCATTAGCAGAAGTAAGATAGGTCCAATGTATTGTAAACGCACCGATCTTCCGGGTTTAAAACTGACCAGTTATCTGAAATATAATGAATCGGTCTTGTACATACAGAAATTACTAACATTTATTATAAAGAAACCCCCGATATCCTCACAAATTGCTTTCACGTGCAAAGTGTGTTCAGTGTACAGTGTACTGACACCTTTTGATGACGTCGACATGGCCACGCCCATGTGTTGCGCCGCTGAATATTTAAATAATTGTACGTTTAATAATTATATCTGTTTATTATATTTTGTACGTATTAAAATTAATGTTTTGTTAAAAAATAATATTAATGTCTCATATGTCTGCCAAAATAATACACATTAAAATCAGTCTTTTGAAAACCGTTTTAAACTGTTTTGATAATAATCATTTATGATATATACAAACATACATTAACGTCGATATTTCTAATAAACAACGTAAATCTTTGTTTTATTGCTACATTTATATCTACGCTCACTCTGGAAATGAGAGGAATGCTTGGGAAATGTAGTTTATATTTCACACAAATGCTACGACGAGAATAGACGATTAAACTACAACTCCCATCGTCCCTTTCGTCTAACTATATTGCGCCCGTTCCGTTAAAGCTACCATGTAATGTTTACTTCTTCGGAACAACGGCGTGTCTTCTTGCGTTAACAGCACTGAATCAGATGCCGCATCCGATGTGCTATAAACCGTCTAGTCGCTTTTTCACACGTTAAAGCGCAGGAACCCGTCGCGACAAACGGTGGATTATCCTGCGCCAGAGCTCCGTGTTTGTAATGGCGATGTTCCGCAATTTTGTGTCCGCTGCTCAGCTCAGACAGCAGCATCAGCAGCAAAATGGAGCCGCTGCAGCCGCACCTGGAGAGAGTCTGGAGAGTCAGTTCTCCTGTCCCATCTGTCTGGAGGTCTACCACAAACCTGTCAGCATCGCCAGCTGCGCCCATACGTAAGTATAATGTTGTTTTTAGATTACCATCCAGTTTTTTTAGGCATTTATAGTAAAAAAAATACATTTGGATCGGTCGCTTTGGCATTGTCATGAATGCATACTTCTGTGCGCGTGATGTTTTGAGCATGACGTCCCGTTATCTTTTGTCTGTCTCTGAGGGATAATAACACACTTCTTACATATGAATGTGCATTTAATTTTTGTTATTGTTTCGTTATTGATTATTGCTTTAGGTTTATCTCCCTGTAAAGACTAAACACCGTGTCGTGTTTACATCCTTTTGTGCTCGCAAGACTCAAAACAATAACATCGTTTCTTTTGTCAGCTTTTGGATTTGACCATGAGTGCTCGACATTAACATTTTTAATCTGCTCATACATTTTCCGATATTATTATTGTGTTTATGTTGTTTTATTGTTTAGTATTGATACAGTAACGACATTAACAGACATAAGAGCAGTCTTGTTTTTTTTTTTTTTGAGGCACTTCCTATGACAGCTGAAAGAACAAAGCGAGCAAGATTTTACCAAGATAAAAAATCACCAACATCGGATTCACAAACCGATCGTTCATTTGAATCGATTCAATCATTAAATAAGAACAGTTTTTTGTCCAATGTTTTACATTTGTATTTATTCATTTGTTCAGGTGTTTTTATAGATAGTGACTTCAATTTATACATGACCTGTATATTATGCATAAACCTCCTAGGATCGAACCCATGATGTTTGTGTTGCTAACACTCTCATAATTAAGCTACATGAAGCTCATATTAATATTAATCACTAGACCCCTTTTACTGTGCACGTTTAAAGGATTACTCCACTTTCATAATAATAAAAATCCAGATAATTTACTCACCCCCATGTAATCCAAGTTGTTAATGTCTTTTTTTTTTTAGGAAAACATTCCAGGATTTTTCTAATTTTAATCAACTTTATTGGACCCCAACAATTCCCAAACAAGACATAAGGGTCTTATCTAGCAAAATGATAGTCATTTTTGACAAGACAAATACAAAATAAGTACCTTTAAACGACCGCTTCTCGACGTGTGATGCCCCAGCGTGACCTTACGTAATTGCATAAGCACATCGAAAGGTCACGCATGATGTATATGAAACTATACTGCCCCAGTGTTTACAAGCGCTCAGCTGATAAAAAGTAAGCAAGCGCCTACAGTCGGCATCCGTCTGGCGTTTTCAGCCGCGTTTAAACGCCTTGGTGTGCATGCCGCCTTAAAAATAAAGGGGCTTAACAATGCCATTGAAGAACCTTTCCTGTCTAAATGG
Organism: Paramisgurnus dabryanus; assembly: GCF_030506205.2. NCBI lineage: Eukaryota > Metazoa > Chordata > Actinopteri > Cypriniformes > Cobitidae > Paramisgurnus > Paramisgurnus dabryanus. The sequence continues at coordinate 53,634,002 of NC_133338.1, forward strand.
TTCTTTAAAGCACCCTTAACATCTGAAGAACCTTTCTGGTTCACAAAAGGGGTGAAAAACGTTTCAGATTATAAAAATGTATAAAAGAAAAGGTTCTTTAAAGACTAAATGGTTCTTTAAAGAACCAGGAAATGTTCTATATGGCATCGCTGTGAAGAACCTTATAAGCACTTTTATTGGGCAGATCGTCACCCTTTTGCTGGGCACACTGGGACTGCCCTTGCCCTTTACTACCCCTTCCTTTTTCTGCTCTTTTTCTGCTCGAGGGAAACATAGTGACCTTCAAACACTTGTTTTATTGCTCAGCGATATTTCTTTTCTTCTAATTCATGTTAAATTTAAATCTTCAATATCAAATCAGGATATGAAAATAAAGCAAATCATTGTTTATCTGGTAAGAAGATATAGTTGGTGTCACCTAAATGAAAACTAATCCATGGTCATAATATTATTAAAAATAAAGAGAAACCTAAACAGGCAAGATGTAAAATACCTAATATGCACTAAACTATATGTGATTGATCAATTTCTGGAAATCTGCAGTGTTTAGGTCAGAATTTTGTTAGCATGAATTTCATGCAGGTTTAGTCATGTCTGGTTTCTCACTTACACAAGTAATCGCCTCACCGCTCTTTCATGAGCCGTATGATTTGAGCAATCTTTCATGCCTGGAGAGCAAACAGTAGAGAAAATTTACAGACCAAAGTTGTTGGTTCAAATCCCTAACCCATACTAGCTCTAGTATTAAGTCCAGTTTATACTTCTGCGATGACTGTACAGCATATTTCATCCAGAGATACAGGTGAGATTTTTGGCACATTGATTGCTTTATTGCCCTCATATATAATAATCTGCACTGGATTTGGTGATTCTCTCTTCAGCTGTGCACTAAACTCCCACACTGACATGAAAACACTTTAATGCAATGAGCAACGCTGTGGCTCATCTCAAGAGTAGGAGGATTTCCCTGCAGATTTATCCTTTTATAGCCTTTGATTTCTATTTCATGTCATTTTTCGATTTGTTTAATTAATTCAGAACTAAGAGATTTTCTGGTTTAATTGATCAAGGATCATGTAATGTTACATTTTCTTTATTAATCGTCTTTATATGACAAATAATTATTGCATTTCTGTCACACATAACTATGGTATGATTTCATAAGACTTTAAATATAGCACATGAGTCATTTGGACGTTTTTGTTCTTTTATATTCAGAACATCTTTTGTTCAACATGAATAAACCTTTTGGTTTTGAATGATATGAGTGTGACAAGGTGTTATGTTTGGTTGAATAATTGTAATTATTAACATCTACTTATAATTAAAACTTCAAGTAATATGTTGTAGCTATAACTCAATAGCATACGTTACCTTCTTATTCTCTTAGCTTATTTAAATTGGAGATGCACTTATACAACTTAGATACGATTTCAATACCAAGGGCTCTATCTTACACCCGGCGCAATGCAGCGCAATGCGCGACGCAAGTGTCTTTTGCTAGTTTCCACCCTAATTTTCACGTTTAGCGCCGCGTTGTTTAAATAGCAAATGCATTTGCGCCCCCTTTTGCGCCCATGGGCGTTCTGGTCTGAAAACGAGGTGTGTTCAGGCGCATTGTTGGCGCGTTGCTATTTTGAGGCAACTAAAATAGCCTACGCCATTGACCAACAAAAACCTGGTCTAAAGTCTAAAGTCAATGGCGCAATGTGTTTTATGTTATTTAAAGAGCGCATTAGTAAAATGCGCCTATACACGGGAGGACAACGCGGGTTTGCTTATCACAAGGTACATGAATGCGCAGCAGCACAAAAACGCTTTTAAATATGAAAGATTAAAGGATTGAATGTAAAAGATTATTATTGAGTCTCTTGGACATAAATGAGGACTAATTATGAGACGTTAGAAGGCACAAAGAGCTCCTTCACCTGTAGCCTGGTAAGTAAATAAATGCTTTGCTTTAAACAAATGCGTCTGTTTTTAAATGTTTTTTAATGCTACCTCACGGATTTATTGTATATGATTACTCTGTACCTGTGGATATGGTGAGGTGAGAAACATTTTTAAGTCATGCTTAAAAAAACTCTTTGCTAAAAAAAAACGCTGTCCAAAGTGCTGAAACGTGAGGAGAGCCGTTTGTAAATTCTTTATCTCCTGTTTGTTACAAATAAAGTATTTTTAGAGTACAAACCTTATCTTACATACTTGTAAATTATTTTTTGATGATATTGGATAGCCATACATTTAAAGCAATTATAAGCCTGCTTTTTACTTCCATGACTAAAAGAAAACGGGTTTTAAAGGTTTTAATAAAAAAAAACAATTTCAATACAAGTGGAAAAACAACATAGCCTAATTATTTAACATTAATCTTAAGCTGGGGATCTTCTTCCTCCGCTTAGTTTTTCAGTTTACAAAGTCCGTCATCTAAATAGGGATTAGACATAACGCCAGCGCAACTGGCTTTTAAAGGGGATGAGAGCTGTGACTCTCATTGGTTTACTGCACGTTACGCCCAAAATACTCCCATTACAATAGGACCTACCCTTTTCGACCATGCGCTCGGCGCAAAAACAATTTTTCCCGTCGTTAAATTAGCAAAAGTGGATTCGGACACGCCCATTTAGACGTTGCGCTGTGCGCTTTAGACAATGCGCTTAGATCGTTAAAATAGGGCCCCAAATGGTAATTGCATCCAATGGTTCACTGTGATGAAAAATGTAGATGTTCGGAACTTCGGATGTTTAAAATTGCTGCTGCAATTTTATTAAGAAAATATGCGGTGTGCAATTCTACTGTTGAATGTTGCGATATTTCTTGTGAAATACCATTTCCCTTGAGAAATGCTGTTACGTTATAAAGGACAATGACGAAAGGACTTAAGGTCTTGATAAAAATGTTGCATTCTTTCAGTATAAATAACAGTAAACAGGGACAAAAGCAGCAGCTCATTTGTATTTGAAGAGAGAGAGACACACACTAAAACAGCACTTTTTTTCTGCACACCCAAAAATGGAGTTTTAACATGGTATAATAAATCATCCATAGGGTATTTGGGCCTGAAACTTCCTGAGACATCTGTAAAATTGCTATATTAGCTGACCTTTAATTTCTCTCTTTCTTGCTCTGTTTCTTTATCGTTCTTATCTCTTGCTTTCTCTCTCTCTCTCTCTTTTGTGCTTTGGTTCAGATCCCTCAGTAAAAGCGTATCTGAGTGGCAGATGTGATTTAAAGCACATTTCTGCTAGTTGTTATGTCTTGTTGGTGTCTTCCTTTTCCCTGTATGGCATGTTTAGACTGTGCAATCATTTTAAACAGTAGTTCACCCATTAATAAAAAAAAATTTTGTTATCTCTTATTATCTCTTTCTCTATGTATGAAACTTTACATCAAGGTAATAGTGACCAAAATCACCACGATTATCAATATTATCATGGTTTTGTGAACAATTTCTAGAAAAGTAAAAAAAAAGTATTGATGCAAACCAAATTTAAAATAGATTTTTCTTTCACTTTTGTTCGCATAAACCTCAAATAAATTACATTAATCATGGCACATTTGGGTTCGTGAGATAAATGTAGAAATCTAGTTCAGATAAAACACAAGTGAGTAAATCATATTTTCAGAAGTCATCTGTCTGCATATGTTGTGTTGAAATATGGTGTACTTTATGACCCAGGAGTAACGCTGCACATCACCTGTGCTCATAGCAATCACAGAAACAAGCTTTAAACTTATCGTATCACATCATTTAAAGGGACACAAGGCAGCATTTTTATGTTAATAAATCATCTTCGTAAGTCGGTATATGGTTAAATGACTCATTACATGACGAATGAAGACTCTCTCGCCCGCCCCTACCGTCTGTAGGAAGAATACCCCACTTGCAAGTTCGCTGTATCCGACCCGGTGTCCTTCAGTCTCGTATAGTCTTAGATATAGAACGCATTTACTCCCAGACACTAGGGGGAGCTAGTAGACAAATAATACTCAGACTTGCCTTGTGTGCCTTTAATGCAAAATGAATAAAAAAGATGGATCTGTCTAAAGAAATGTTAAGGTTTCAGTACAACTAGATTTTTCTAAATGTGAACATTTTTTGGATTTAAATTCAGTCAGTGAAGCGCTGTCATCACAAACACATGGGAGCAGATGTGAATGAATGTGTTTGTCTCATGTTATTGCTTACATTGGTTGATGGTGGACAGGGGTTATTTAGCCGTGACACTGGCGTGGTTAAACGTAATAAAAAAATGATGTGGTAACCATTTAATTGGTAATCATCTCTACTCTTGTGGTCTAAGGGTATTTTGTGCTATATTGTCTTCTGGAGTCACGTGACAGCTTGGTTGACATTAAAGTCATTATTGACAATATTCCTCTGTGATCGGGTCATTGAGTTTAATTCATCTTTGTGTTGACATGTTGTAATAAAGACTCATACATAGGGGGGCTTCCCAGGTACATTTCTTTCATTTCCAGCTGTCGTTGTCTCGCACATCATCTCAAGTCTCCACCTTTCATTGAAAATGACTTCTCACTGTTGGTGTGAAAGTCTCTTTAGACTGCTGGGTTCTTTGTCTCCAACATCGGTTGTGTTGCCTTTTTCCTCTGTTGTTCAGAAGATAAGATGTTTTTAAGATCTAGCCAGCGTATATGTAGTGTCAGATGTGTAGTTTCCATTTCATTGACACTCAAACACGTTTGAGTTTACTTTGGATTTCAGAAACCTCCTGAATTATTCACCAAAGCAAACTGAGACACCAAAGCATTAATCATGATATATTGAGCGAGATAATGGTCGAGAGAGAGGTGCGGATGGTTATAGCCTATTAATAAGACTATAATCTAAATTAATAATGTCACATCTGTTGTTACCAGTTTAAGACGGTCTGCAAACATGTTTAAATAAATGTTGAATTGTGTGGACACAGAATTGTCTTCAGTATTAATTGTATGATAAATATTAATAAATAAGCCGTATGAGAGTCATTACATCTTTGTTTCTGACCTGAAGAACAATCACATCATCTCTTTATCTTCCACTGCTAAAGAGCTGCAGGAGATGTCTGCTGTCTTTGAAAGGAAAATTATTCTGGTGACAGCATAGAAATGTTTTGCAAAGAGGACCCCAAACAACAATAACCCTCATGAGCCATGTGCCACCACCAATTCAAAATTAAAACATCTTTTCATAAATGCAGAACGCAGTGTGAATTTGATGTTGCAAGTTTTTGTTTGGGTTATTCTTTGCATTTGGACAAAAGCACAGTAGTATATTATTTTGTGTTTTCTCTCTTTGATGGCAATGTGACATTTTAAAGCCCATAAATCTTTCTCCAGTTGGTCACTTAAGTACCCATAACCCTGTATGTGGGCTGTTTGAGATTTACAATCTCAGAAATAAGTATGATTATTTAGCAATTTCCAGTTTTGTTTGAAAATGTCATACTTTCTGGTAGTCTGATCAAACGTAGTAATCTCAGCCTCAAGTGTCATGTTGGCTCAGCTGCAATGTATGATGCATAGGGCACACTTAACTGGAAATGTTTCACCAGATTCAAAGTCATCCTCTGGTTGGTTGAATTATACAAAATTTCCAAGGAGACGTGTGTGTCATGTTCTTTAAAGGTGCAGTGTGTAATTTTTAAAAGAATCTCTTGACAGAAATGCTAAATAATATACAAAACTATATGATCAGGGGTGTAACATAGACCTTTTAATAATGACCTTTTTATTACCTTAGAATGATACGTTTTTATCTACATACACAGAGGGTCCCCTTATGTAGAAGTCACCATTTTGTGCCGCCATGTTTCTACAGAAGCCCTTAACGGACAAACTTTTTTATTAATTTGTCTCCGTCAATGACATGTTTTTCCGGTGGTGGCTACCGTAGCTTTATACGTTTCAAAAGCGAGGGAAGAGCAGTGGACTGAGCCATTGGTTGCATTTCGCAACCTCACCACTACATTTACACACTGCACCTTTAAGGAGACGGGGTTTTGTCCGTGAGCCGGCGCTCTGTTTTTTTGTGCCGAGAGTTGAAAAATTCGCAACTTTGGGTGAAATGCTCGACTCATCAATGTCACTTCTTCAGCCGTCCAATCACAGTGGAGGAGGGGTGGAACAAATATCACAACAACCAACCGTTGACAAAGCAGAAGTATCAGAGCAAGCTGGCAAGTCAACGTCTTCCTTGCGTTTTTAGCCGTGTAAAAATGTTTTGGTGTGCACGCCCCTTAAGGGTCCGCCTAGAATCACCACAAATTCGTCTAATCGAAGTATGCGAGGTTGACAGCATTATGTTTTTAATAGAAATCCAATAGTTTTGCTTAAAGCAGTTAGTGGAATCTAAATGAGATATTTTAACATGTTTGTCAGTGTCTGTTGTTGTTGTTGAGACATCTCCATGCCCCTAAACGTGATTGGTTGATTTACGTGTCAGACATATGGACTCTTGTGTGGTCCTTGTCAATTCAAAGATGCCATGGTTCCCACAGCTTCAGTATACGTGAGACTGAAAGGTCCTGTCATGTGTAGTGCATTGCATTGTGGAAGACCATGTCTAATGTAATGTGCTCTGGTTGTATACTTCACCTGTTTGTATACTCTAGTTGACTTATCCGACAATTTGCATTTTGTGCACAGTAGACATACTGCATACAATTTTTTCCAAAAGCCATTCGGATAATGAATACATTTAAACACTGACTTGTAGATCTCTGTTCTAGTTCATATGTTTACATAGTGCTGCTTAATAAAGCCCAGTCTAAACCTGGCAGATTCCCATTCGGCGTTATTGCAGATATCCAGACGTCCGGTCCAGAACATTCTGTCCATGTTTACAGATCTGTAGATCCTCCATTCTCTTAAGGGAGGAAAATCCTGCCATCCTGCTCCACTTCAAGCCATAAAAACTGGGATTGTAGAGAAAGAAGAGGCAGATGGGACAAGCCTACTGTAACTCACCAACACCACCTGCTTTCATTCGCTCTTATTGATAAACTCAAACACAATGATGTCATGATATACCAATAAGACTGTATACTAGGCTTGCCGCGATAGTCGGTGAAACGGTGATAACCGGTGCTTCAGCCTCTCACCGGTTATATCACTTGCCCACCGCGACACCGTCTTTCACCGTCGTTTTGTTATTTTCATCTAATTAAATAATTTAGTTTCGTTAGAGAGAGCAAACACTTACAATTGAATGTGTCTGCTGACTGAATTTAGCGGAGCTGAACGCGCGTCAAGTCACAGAGTAGCCAGTGTCAGATTTAATTTATTTCTGTCAGAGTTTGCGAGGCGAGCTGACTGACCAGATGATGACAGAAGCCGCGTGCTTACTCGTTTTTGTTATAATATACATATATGATGTTTGATATTAGCGAGATCGTTTTGTTGTTGTGTTTTTCATCAAGAAAAATATTAAACCAATCATTCAAGCAGCGCTTTTATGGATAAGTAGCCGGTTGCTCTGCTTGGGACTGGCGGGTTCTGTGAGAATTACCTGCGCACATTGACTCAAGCACTTAAGTAAACCAGCTGTTGCACTCGCATTGCACGCAAATTCATACGCGATTTAACCCAGCTTACGCAAGCGCTGTATTTAAACAGTTGCGTAATTCAAAAGTGAAAGTAAAATGTGCACATCTGCATGCGCATTTATAAGCCCCTCCCATCCGTTGATACCGGGATCACCGAGTTTGTGCCGCGCCGATTAACCGGTGGGAAAATTACGTCACCACGGCAACCCTACTGTATACCTTGAACTTAAACTTGATGGCAGCAATTAATCTATAAAGTTTTAAGTGATGATCATCTGGGGAATATCATGTAAACATGTCAATTTCTTACATCCTTACATTTGGGAAGTCATCTATTGTTAAAACAGTAAAAGCTGATTTTACGGTATGTGGAAAATAATGTGTTTTAACCATAAACCACCTGAACACATTGCATTATGCCAAATACACAAAATAATGTTGTTTTTATCAATGAAATAGGTGCTCTTTAACAGGTTAGGCATTTATGTTAAAACATTTACGTTTTCATATATTCATAACAAACGCGGCATATATGTAGTTTATTGGATATATGACTTCCTTTTAGGAAGTACTTGTAACTGTCATGTGGATGTAATGATGACAGATCCGCTCTGATGCGATTATCATAAGCTAGGTTTCCATCACCCTGATTTTTTGCGCTTTTCGAAGATTTGCATAAGAAACGAATGATGGAAGCGTCCACTTTCGATAAAAATCCCTTAATTCGCAAAAAAGTTTTATGCTTGTTTGATGTGGTTTTTGACTTATGTGAATAATTTCAATCGTAACTAAATGCAGTCTTGTCTCCAAGTGTGCTTTGTTTTGTTTACTGTTGGTTATAAGGTTACCAATACCACCGTCATGCGCTCGAACAACTTGATGGAAACGCAACTAATTCGCAACTAATTGTTTTGCGAATTTTAAAAAGATTTGCTTCACGTTTCGATGGAATCCCAGCTACAGACATCAGATTCATTTGCACAGAAGAGCGGAGCGAAGCACAATGGACGCACAGAAAATGACTCCAGAAATATCTGAACTTTTATGTTTCAAACAGAGATGGCGATAGAGAGGCCAATGTCATGGATTGCAGCTCTAATCGACACAAACATGTGTACATTTATGAATAGAAATGATGTCAAATTCTAGAAAGAAAAATGCAGCAGATTTTAAAACATATAGATGTGGTGGTGCATCCAGTCCCAATTATTCAAAATCCATTTTACAAAACATCTGACAAACCAGATTTAAAATTTAGTATAGATGGTAAGCCTGCATCCAAGCCATCTGTTGAATAATTTCAAGTTCTTACTTCAAATCTTGATGACACTTCATCTGCACGATGTGGCGTAATTGCAATACTTGTGAAACATGTGTCTTCTTCTCTGGTATGGCTCTGCTTCATGAGTACATGACCGAATCGTGGGTGCAACTCAAGTTCATAGATGTTGAAATTATTACAGCATCAACATTTCTCTTTTATATCATTTAAGGACCTTACACTACTCTCACCAATGACCTTAGCTTCAATTTCCCATGACTCGGTCACCGAGATGCTGATGGAGGAACTCTCGCTCAGCCCTGGATCCGACAGTGCCATAAAACAAGGCGTATGTCTGGCGGATAAACCGCGAATGATTCATTGCTCCTGCGGCCCTATAAAGTCCTGCCTCATCTGTCAGAAGCTGACAGATCTGCCATCGCAACTTCACAACTTTTTTCGTGCTGATGTTTCCATGTATTATGGTTCTGTGCTGAGTCATGCTACCATGAATTGTGTTGGTTCTGATGGGCAGATACGCTGACTAATAAACCGAGAATGATGGGGAAAAAAAACGCTTTGTCTGCATGCATTTGTGCAATAATGTCTTAATTTGACCAAAACATGTAGCGTAGGTGAACCTTTCCTTTCAGTCTGTTGTAATGAATCAAATTACTGTTGTTTTATTCGATTACTGTTAACAATACTGAGTTTCTGTAGCCAGCTGTAGTTGTGAAGCCCAGAGCCCACAGCCGGGGTGATGGCATCTCTAATGTGTGTTTATGCATGTGTGTCTTGACAGTTTTTGTGGCGACTGTCTTCAGCCGTGTCTGCAGGTCACATCACCGCTCTGTCCTCTCTGCCGTATGCCCTTCGATCCAAAGAAAGTGGACAAATCCTCCAGCGTGGAGAAACAGCTCTCTTCATATAAAGCCCCGTGCAGGGGTTGCAGCAAAAAGGTGAATCAAACAAATCCATCATGTTACACACAATAAACAAACAAAATAGGTTAACCTGCTTTTAGTAACATAACAGCATGACATCATGACATATAAAACCATAATGAACCAAGTATTTTACTGCACTGTTAATATTGAAATATCTTTGTAATTTTCTTTCTTCTAAGCACTAACATGGCTCCAAAACTGGCTCGTATGAAATTTGTGATTCGGCGTCTTTTATTCATGATCTCATTTTATAGACAATAATACTCACAGAAGATCAATTTCTAGCTGATGATGAAATATTTGTGCATAACTAGAAACATTTTCTGTGTATTCAAAATTAAAAAAATATTTTTTATGACTCTTGCAGGACTGTATATCATTTATTTATTATTATTAACTGTGTGGGAACTTCATAGAAGACGCTGCCTAAATTAAAGCATTGTTTACTAGGGCCGGGTATTATTACCAATTTGATGATTCAATTTGATTATTTTTTAAATATATGGTCTCAATTCGGACCAATATCAATTAGTTATCAATATTTCGTTAAAAAAATCTGTTTTGTCACTTTAAAGGATTACTCCACTTTAATAAAAAATCCTGATAATTTACTCACCCCATGTTATCCAAGGTGTTTGTCTTTGACTTTCTTCAGTTCACAAATTAAGTTTTTTAAAGTATTAGTCAATTTTCTTTAAAAAAATCCAGATAATTTACTCACAAACATTTCATCCAAAATGTTGAGGTCTTTCTTTGTTCAGTCCAGAAGAAATTATGTGTTTTTGAGGAAAACATTCCAGGATTTTTCTCATTTTAATGGACTTTAATGGACCCCAACATATTACGTGAGGTCGCGCTGGCACGTCACATGACCGGAGGAAGATGAGAAGTTGTGGTTTAAAAGTGCATCTTTTTTATTTTTCTTGCCAAAAATAACAATCGTTTTGCTAGATAAGACTCTTATGCCTCGTTTGGGATCGTTTAGAGTCTTTTGAAACTGCAATTTTAAACTGCATTATAACTGTTAAGTGTTGAGGTCCATTAAAGTCCATTAAAATGAGCAAAATCCTGGAATGTTTTCCTCAAAAAACATAATTTTTTCTTGACTGAACAAAGAAAGACATCAACATTTTGTATGACATGGTGGTGAGTAAATAATCAGAATTTTTATTTATAAGAGTGAAATATTCCTTTAAGACCTACAGTCTTGTTCAAAATAATAGCAGTACAATGTGACTAACAGAATAATCAAGGTTTTTAGTATATTTTTTTATTGCTACGTGGCAAACAAGTTACCAGTAGGTTCAGTAGATTTTCAGAAAACAAATGAGACCCAGCATTCATGATATGCACGCTCTTAAGGCTGTGCAATTGGGCAATTAGTTGAATTAGTTGAAAGGGGTGTGTTCAAAAAAATAGCAGTGTGGCATTCAATCACTGAGGTCATCAATTTTGTGAAGAAACAGGTGTGAATCAGGTGGCCCCTATTTAAGGATGAAGCCAACACTTGTTGAACATGCATTTGAAAGCTGAGGAAAATGGGTCGTTCAAGACATTGTTCAGAAGAACAGCGTACTTTGATTAAAAAGTTGATTGGAGAGGGGAAAACCTATAAAGAGGTGCAAAAAATGATAGACTGTTCAGCTAAAATGATCTCCAATGCCTTAAAATGGAGAGCAAAACCAGAGAGACGTGGAAGAAAACGGAAGACAACCATCAAAATGGATAGAAGAATAACCAGAATGGCAAAGGCTCAGCCAATGATCACCTCCAGGATGATCAAAGACAGTCTGGAGTTACCTGTAAGTACTGTGACAGTTAGAAGACGTCTGTGTGAAGCTAATCTATTTTCAAGAATCCCCGCAAAGTCCCTCTGTTAAAAAAAAGGCATGTGCAGAAGAGGTTACAATTTGCCAAAGAACACATCAACTGGCCTAAAGAGAAATGGAGGAACATTTTGTGGACTGATGAGAGTAAAATTGTTCTTTTTGGGTCCAAGGGCCACAGGCAGTTTGTGAGACGACCCCCAAACTCTGAATTCAAGCCACAGTACACAGTGAAGACAGTGAAGCATGGAGCATGATATGGGCATGTTTCTCCTACTATGGTGTTGGGCCTATTTATCGCATACCAGGGATCATGGATCAGTTTGCATATGTTAAAATACTTGAAGAGGTCATGTTGCCCTATGCTGAAGAGGACATGCCCTTGAAATGGTTGTTACAACAAGACAATGACCCAAAACACACTAGTAAACGGGCAAAGTCTTGGTTCCAAACCAACAAAATTAATGTTATGGAGTGGCCAGCCCAATCTCCAGACCTTAATCCAATTGAGAACTTGTGGGGTGATATCAAAAATGCTGTTTCTGAAGCAAAACCAAGAAATGTGAATGAATTGTTAAAGAATCATGGAGTGGAATAACAGCTGAGAGGTGCCACAAGTTGGTTGACTCCATGCCACACAGATGTCAAGCAGTTTTAAAAAACTGTGGTCATACAACTAAATATTAGTTTAGTGATTCACAGGATTGCTAAATCCCAGAAAAAAAAATGTTTGTACAAAATAGTTTTGAGTTTGTACAGTCAAAGGTAGACACTGCTATTTTTTTGAACACACCCCTTTCAACTAATTGCCCTATTGCACAGCCTTAAGAGCGTGCATATCATGAATGCTGGGTCTTGTTTGTTTTCTGAGAATCTACTGAACCTACTGGTAACTTGTTTGCCACGTAGCAATAAAAAATATACTAAAAACCTTGATTATTCTGGTTAGTCACATTGTACTGCTATTATTTTGAACAAGACTGTACATGTAATGCACGGATCCAATATATTGTTACACATGCATTTTCTTTCACACAGCAGACTACGTTTACAAGGATGATTGCGGCATTTTGAAATAATTTTGTGTAAATATATTCGTTCAACACATTATCTTTTTTTGCTTAAAGGAACAGTATGTAAGAAATTTATATCAGTTATTCATTAAATGGCCCTGATATGTCACTAGACGTTAAAAAATCATTTTCATTTCAAATACTTATATCACTAACAACAGTGGTCTAGCCAGGGTATTATCATTTAAAAAGTGGAGTTGCAGCCCTCAACTGATGTTTATGTTGTCCTTTTGTATATTGGCCACCAGCTGTGTGATTGCAGTACCAGTTTTAGCCACACGTTTTGTGATTGCAATACCAGTTTTGGCCACAATCCTACATATTGTTCCTTTAAATATTTAAATTGGCAAGGCTTAAAACACGTGCAAATGATAAACTTTCGTTACAATGTAGGATTTCCAAATCAATATTGTTTTGATCGATTAAAATTGGAGAATCTATATTTTTTACCCAGCTCTAATGTTTGCACAACTACAATAAAAACAGGCATTGAACTTTTTTTTGACGGACATGAGGTAGGTTTATCACTACAAGTGACCCTGGACTATAAACCAAAAAAAAATGTGTAAACTTTGTTGTTATTAAGCTCAGCATCTTGAGCAGCACAAATACAGTCCTTTGTTGTTTTGGTTAAACTCACGCATGTCTGTAGACTAAACACGTGCACATGACATCACATTACCAATTAAAGATTCACATTTTCCTAGTTTACACAGAGAGGCATTGTTTTTAAAAGTTTGCATATTGAACCCCATCTTTAAAAGTTGAAAAAGTCTTCAAAAAGTCTTTTTCACATCCAGATCACGTGAAATTTTTCGTTTTTGGATAAAAAAGTTGTTGTGTAAATGCCCCCTAATGGGGCGTACACCATAAACGCGAATTCAACAATTTGCCCGAGTAGATTACATATAAAGTCAATGCAATGACGCAAATTGGGCATTGCGTTTGCTGCGAAAACACGTGCTATTCGCTTCAAACGCATCTTCACGCAAGTTGAAAATATTCAACTCAATCAAAAAAAAATTGTATGACATGAAGTTAAATCCCACGAGTAATGTAGAGCGAAGATTGTGACGCTTTGGGTTTGGTGTGTACCCCCCATAAGAAATAATAAAGTAACATGCACTAATTGTATGTTAATGGAGGTGATAATGTACTAATCACATTTTGCTCTTCTGAATTTTAGGTCACTTTGGTCAAAATGAGGTCGCACATCTCATCTTGCACAAAGGTTCAGGAACAGATGGCCAATTGCCCAAAGTTTATGCCAGTGGTCCCCACCTCACAACCCATTCCCAGGTATAAAACAACACCTCATTTTCTCAGATGTTTATCAGCGGTCCAGGCCTTATTTAAAATCACCGTCTATGCTGGGTTTTCAAACCACATAAAATTACGAGCCAGTGCCTGGTTTACCCTTCCACGCCGTTATCTTTTAGTTTTCCCTAAAGAGTAGCCGATCCCACATGACTCAAGTCAAATGCGGTCTTATGACTCACAGCTTTCTGGAAAAACATTCAGAGTTAAATTTTATGTATCCAGGACGCGTTTTATTCTCTAGAGATGCATTCTTTTCTTAAGGCCATCGCTTTAGATATACTATACTGTAGATCTAGAGATGTCAAACTGATGTCTGACAGCGGTTAACAGACACTCATAACAGAAAGCCGATAAAAGTCCAGTTGTGTGCATCGTGCTTCACTGTTCCTTTGAAGCACAGGAGGAAGAAAAGGCTATGAATTCATTAGCTCTTCAAAGCATGCTTATGTATTCCTGCGCAGTGGTCTTGCATCATAGCTGTTTATCGCAGTCTTTGTGGAAACGCTGCACAAAAAGACTCCTGCGTCGTCCTGCATACACTATTTTATTTGCATTGAGGTGCTTTGTGTACAAGTGTGTGTGTGTCCCGAACATAAATGCACACAATGTGCAGTCAGTCAGGGATTTAATGCTGCCTTCGTGTGCTGTCGGAAATTTGATAATTCCTACTTACGAAGTTGTGATTACAAGCTTGTTGAAGATTGGAGGGCACACCAGGTTCATACTTGTTTGTGTGTGTGTCTCGGGTAAATGTGATTTATTCCCATTTTAAATTTGGGTTCAAAACTTATAAACACAAGATCAGAGGGTGTTTATGTGCAATTTTTACCTAGGAAACTCGTATTTATGATAGCACATGAAGGAAACATAATACGATGCATTTTGCATGTAGCAATCGTGGTTGCCAGATCTGCGTAACAAAACCTGCTAAATGACTTTGGCTTAAATATCAAAATTATTCATATATAAAATCATCTTACTGTAAGATTTACAGCTGAGATAAACACAATCTGTTCACTTTTACCCGCTGGAAAAACAACTAGTTTAAAAATAGTCCAAATTTGTGGGAAACTGCTTACTTGGCAACACCGGAAAAAAATGTATGAAGAATGAAGCCGTGTGATTGGAGGAAAGGGGTTGACAAGAGTGGTGATCTCATCCAAATGTTTAGAGAAAACAAACTCTTACTTTATTTGATTAACGTGCACCAGAGAAATGTCCATGATATGACCAACAATGTGTATTTGTAAAGTTACCACATTGAAAACATGAAAAATTGTATTACACATTTACAATGCCCTGTGCTTAACTGCTGCATAGCGTGCAAAGGAATGCTTTCAAATAAATGCCTTTTTTTCTTAATTGACGAGCTAACTCGTCATCAATAATCACTGTTTTTTTAAACATTTTTTTACTTTTATTTTTGTGGTGGTCATGACTACTTTGCCCCCTACATTTCATAATTAGATTATGTGGCTTTAGCCGGGGTTTTACATAACATACATAATATATATTTTGTTGTTAACTATGATGCATTATTTTTAACTTGAACTGAGAATAAATGTGAACAGAAGGTTTTTTGATCGTTTCATATGCATTTTTCATGAGATGAGTTTGTTATGCAACTCCTGTTAGATTTGCTGTGTAACAGTGTATAATAACTTTCATTAAAAATATTAACAAACATTATTACATTATGCTACACTAGCATTGACCTAGTTTCTTAATTAACTATTTTGAGATGTCCTAGATTCATCCTGCTAATGTATTTTCTACAGAAACGCATTTACTTTTAATGTGCATCTTCATGTTTAATGATTTTTTATGCTGTTTAAAAAACAACTGATTATATAAAATATTATCAAACACATAAAGCTATAGAGCATGTTAACCATGTTTAGAAACACACTTTTTAATTTTTAATGAATATTTTTTATTTTTTAGTCCACAGACCCCCTCAGTACCTTCAAAGACCCTCAGGTGTCTGCAGATTTCTGTATTCCTGTTATTTCTTTTGGGACAAGGTAATTTCAGGTAATATTAAACATTTTTCTCTTTTCCCATTAACAGCAATATTCCAAACCGTTCCACATTTGTGTGTCCTTACTGTGGCGCTCGCAACCTGGACCAGCAGGAGCTAGTGAAGCACTGCATGGAAAACCATCGCAATGATCCCAACAAAGTGGTGAGTGTCAAAAAATCATCCAAGACTTCTTCTCAACCCTCCAGCACCTTCAAGTCATGCAGTAAAGCAGCGGTCAGTGCACTCTATAGCTGAATTACTTTCATTATGAATTAAAGTCCCCCTGTTGTTGATTAATTATATACTTTAAAACATCAAATCAGCATATGTAAAAAAAATTCCTGTGATAATAACTTCTTCATGCTTTAAAAATAGCTTGAATGTTACTCTATTAGAGGTGTTACGGTACACAAAATTCACGGTCGGTATGTAACTCAGTTTTTAAGTCACTTTTCAGTTCAGTTTCAGGACAGTTAGGGGATGCAAAACATAAAATTACTTGACGTTTATTATTAACATTTGTAAACATGACATTTGTAAATTTTATAAAACATCTAATTGGTTTAAATAAAATAAATATAATGAAACGAGGGAATAACGGAAATTGCCATGCCTACTTTCTACTGTAAACAAAACTTTGCAACGCTTGTCCCGCCTCTGGGGTTTCCTGATTGGCCCACTGTTCGGGACCTGACATTGATGAGCTGCATTACCTACAAAAGTTGAAATTCTTTTAACTTAACACTGTGTCTTAAAACTCAGCGCCCACGCACAGCAAAAGACGTGAAACGCTCATGTAAAGGTCAAACACGTCAGTCTAGCACGCATTTACATAGAAAAGCAATAGAAAGTAGTGCAGTTGAATGAAAAAAACGTTTTGACTTTTGCGGCTTTGCTAAACAAAGTTGCCGTCTGCCACTTAATATGTTTGTGTGAAAATTCGGATTTGATGTATCAAGATACAAGGCCACTGTTAGCTGCTGTTAAAAACTGCATTCGGTACACGTGCACCGAACCCGAAATCCTTTACAGAAGTGGTTTGAACGATTACTAAACTCAACACCCTCGCCACATTTAGGCTGTGTCTCAATCAGCTCCCTTGTTCAGTAGTCTGGACACTGATCATTTTAAAGGAAAACACCACCGTTTTTCAATATTTTACTGTGTTCTTACCTCAACTTAAATGAATGAATACATACCTATCTTTTTTCAATGCGTCCACTTTTAATCTTTGTACAGCACCTTGGGAATGTGTTAGCATTTAGCCTAGCGCCATTCATTCCTATGGCTCCAAACAAAAGTTTTATTTTTTGCCACCATACTTACTTGTGTAACTACTCATGTAAGAGTCTTTAAATAATGAAAACATGGAAGTGTTTGGTGGCTTCTAAATTCATCCCTGTTTGGATCCCAAGGAATGAATGGGGCTAGGCTAAATGCTAACACATTCATGACGCGCTGTACAAAGATTAAGTGCACGCATTGAAAAAAGATAGGTATGTATTCATTTGTCTAAGTTGAGGTAAGAACATTTTAAAAAATTGGAAAACGATGGTGTTTTCCTTTAAGGGCTGTCTCAATCCAGTGCACTGGAACATTCGTTCCTTAAGAATTCCCACAATGGTACGCAAAAACCAGTGAGCATTGATGGTCCCTATGTTCTCTTACTGAAAATCATGATCTTTTCTGAAGCTTTCCAACCAAAAATCGCGTGAGCCAACTCAATAAACTTCATGAAATGCGACACTACTTTTATAAAGACAAACATTTGTTTAAGTTTTAATATAAACATACATTGCTAAACAGGAAGTGACCACAATCTACTTACTTAATATTTAAATGTAATATTCCTCCAAATTTATGCATGGATATGTAAGAGAATAATGAAAGTGTTTTGCACAATATACTTTAACAAGTGTTTAAAAATTAAGTCAGGGAGATGTTGGTTTTGCGGGTTGTTGATGAATAACAGCTGTAAATAATCACAAAGCACTTATGCTGGGTTCACACCAGACGCGTCAAATTTGCATCTACCTCTCAAAGTTGGACGTTTGAACATTTTGAGTGTACTCGCTTTATTTGTGCGTGAAATTCTAGTCATCGAAACATTCACGCAGAAATTCACATTCTGTGAATCTGCTAGGTTCCTGTAATCACGTCACTACTAGAGCAAGCTCCTGATGGTTTAACGCGGCGCGCTTTTCCGCCAAAGTTAAAAATTTTCTACTCGCGCATTTCCTGCAGCAATGCTCAAGTCGTTGTACCGTCCCACGCCAAACGCCTCATTCATGCCACGAGACCTCCAGATGCGTGTCAACGCGTCTTTACATTGACTTAACATTGAAATCACTCACACTTGACGCTTCTTCCTGGTGTGAACGCAGCATTAAGCAGCCACGTCACTGAAAAATAAGTGAACAGTGTCCTAATGTGATATGAGTTAGGGTCCTTACCAGTGCCCGAACCTGCATACACAATATACTGATTTACAACCTCAGGAGCTATGGAACGGATTGAGACACACCTTTAGTATACATGGATATCAGCTGACGTCACTCATTTGTCTTCCGCCATTTTGAGAACCTGAAGTGGTCGCAAAAGAACTAGAAGCTATGCCTTCAATTGGCTGTGAGCATCAAAATCGCTATTTTAACAACACTAAGACGGCTCAACACAACATGATATTTTGCTCGAAGTATCGCCTGTGTCTCTGCACGTGAACTCGAGCATTGAGAACATTGTTTGTGAACACAGATTTAACTAAAAAGAAGGTTTTGAACAACTGACTTTGGATGATTTGGCGCCGCTCGCCGCCTTCTTCCCAGTCAAGATGTATCGATCTCCAATTTCGACGTAAGGAGGGAGGAGAGTAAAGATTGATATCTCCTAAAGCATAGTTCCATAAAAATGCACGGATAGTTCGTTGTTTTGTCGCAAGTGAAAAACAATATTGACCTTCTAGTTGAAAAAGGAGGCTCATATGAGATTCATTCATTCACATTCGGAAATCGATTATTTACGTCTGGCAGAGATGACGAGTGGACATCATTACATCCAAAGTCAGTTGTACAAAACCTTTATTTTTACTAAACTCTGTGTACACAAACAATGTTCTCAATGCTCGCGTTCATGTGTAGAGATCCAGGTGATACTTCGAGCAAAGTTTCATGTTGTGTCGCGCCTTCTCATGTTGTAAAATTGTGGTAGTTCAGTAGCAGCGAACATCGAGATGCGACATGTTGTCTTTCGTAGCCCTTTACTGTATCCGTAAGAATCATAGACAGTAAAAGATAAGAAATCCGTAAATCGTAGCAAGGTAGCCAATGCTTGTCAATAACCTACTGGTACTCGGTAGGTCCTAAAGATGGCGGCATGACGTAAAAGGTCGCATGACTGAAATCCATCTATACATGGATCTATGAATATGCTAATTAGTTCCCCCCACTCAATTGCACCAGCTCAGACCATAGATATATATGTACATAGATGCTGTGTACATTCAGCAGTTCGAGACAATACATATGTGAGTTGTCATATTTTTCCGTGCCTATTTTAGAGCATTCAAACTGCACATGCTCGCTGTCTATGCGACACCATACATAATATCTATGACTCGAACTACTGATCCACTCGTTTAACTGTGATGATGTGATTGGTTGCATGTTTGTGATGTAGAAAACAAAGGCGGATTTGGAGCAATTTTGTTGAATTTGCATATTAAAA